>NW_023474804.1:0-3384 GCF_013731165.1 Rhagoletis pomonella
AATTTCTACAAATCTTTTGTTAGAAGCAAGGTTGAGTTCGGGAACACCACTTATGCCGATGCCCCCCGGGGATACAATAAGAAAATACAAACAATTTTGAACGACTCTTTGAGGAGGTGCCTTGGCCTCCCTCCTAATACCCCTGTTCACATCAGGTATGTGCTAGCAGGAGAACTTCCTCCGTTATTTAGAGCAGAATGGCTTACTGCGAGAGAGCTGGGGAAACAATTACTGAGTAATGATAGTTTAAGGGTAAGTCTGGCCCTTGGTAGAACTGGCAAATCAAGTTACAATTTTGTTTATGACAAGTTTAAAAATATTTTTGACAAAATCAACCCAAAAGTGTCATTTAAAAAGCACCCAAATCTGAGAGTTGAAATGTCGAGTCTGGTGGGGTCAAAGAGAAACTTTAACAAAGAGCAACTAAAATCGATTTATGTAGAAAAGATCAAAGGATTTCAAAACAAAGGGTTTTACCTGATGGCTACTGATGCATCGGTGACTGGTGAGGCCGTTGGTGTGGCGATACATGATCCTCAAAAAAAATGGTCGTATATGTATAAACTGAATGAGTCTTTTTCGTCCACGTTCGGGGAACTTGTGGCAATAAGTAAGGCGGTGGCTATTCTCACAAGACTAAAGGTGACAAAATTCGCGATTATCACGGACAGTATGGCTGCTATTAGACTATTAGCAAAAAATAACACGTCCAACTATATTGTGGCTGAGATACATGAAACACTATTCAGGTCGGCATGTGAGAATGTTACATTCTTATGGGTACCGAGCCATGTGGGCTTTTGCTATAATGAGAGAGCAGATGAGGCAGCAAAAGAAGCAGTGTGTAAGGGACTCGAGATCAGGTATGATTTAACCCTGGGTGAGGCGCTATGCAAAATTTGCAACATTATCTGGAGTGAATGGGAGCAGGAGTTTAGACTTCTTAGTGAAGTGAACATTTTTTGCAGATAACATCAATTTTGACATTAGGAAAAAGTCGTGGTTTTGCGATAAGAAATATAAGTTTGATGTGTTCGATATAAAACTTCTAAATAGAATCATGACAGGGTATACATACGGCAGGACTTACCTGAGTAAGTTTAAAAGGGATATGAATGACCTATGCACTGTGTGTCAGGTTAAGGAAACGATCGAGCACCTTATTTTCGAGTGCAGCAAGTTTTCAGCCGCCAGACATGCCTTTCAATTCTTCAATGAGGTAAATAATCTGAAAGAACTTTTTAATGCATCAAACCAATGTACTTCAGAGATTTGATTCTGTTTTTGCATAAGGTTAAGTTAGATAGAGTCCTTTAAACAGTGACATACGTTTTTAACTGATATGACGATATGCTTATAAAAAAAAAATAATAATAATAATATACATACATACATATATAGATGTATATATATATATGTTCATATATATATATTAAGGAAATATATAAAGGTAGTATTGATATGTAGAAGAAACAAATATAAATAGGTTTGTTCGTCGAAAATCCAGCAAGAATTATCCAACACTCAAAATATCAGAGAGTAAGAAAAAAATTCTCTCAAATTCTCTCTCATGTTGAGAAACTTGCAAATTTCTGCACGAACGCAAATTTGCAGGAATTTGCAAGTTTCCCTGCCAGCTGGCGTCCACGGTTGCATTTCAAACATAAAAAATTTTTATAGAATTTTTAAAATTCGTTCGGATGGCCAAAAACAGGATATACATGTATATTTCTTGTTGTTCTGACTTTCTTTGACATACATTTCAATTTCTTCATCGTACTAGCTGTCGGGTTTCTTAAATCGACTCTGGTTGCAATTGCATTCCGATTGCGAATACCATTTTTTTCAGCCGAATTAAGTTCAAATCATTGGAATTAACTAAATTAATTATATCAACAATTATTTACTTCCTTTTTTCATAAAAAAATCGCTCGTGTTTATAAATTTTTAAATTTAACGAACTAATTTATTAAAATTTTTGTAGACAAAAATGTAACCATGCGCCACAACCACATGTTTTTCGTGTTTGCAAATTCTTGCTGGCAAAATTTTTTCCAGCAAGAATTTGCAACTTCTCTCCAGAGAACTGTCACTTTGCTCTCACAATTTTTGAGTGTTGGATAATTTTTTGGTCTGCACGAACGCGATTTGGGCAAAAATCGTGATAATTCGTACAAATTCGTACAAATTTTTTGCTCGACGAACAAACCTAATATCAAATCAGTCACATGAACTGTACATATAAGTATTAAGTAGGAAAAAAAAAACAAAAAAAAAGAGGAAAAAAGAAAACATGAATATTGTAATAAGGAAAAGCAACAGAGGTATGTCGGCAGTAGATATTAAAAGAAACTGAGTACCTTTATTTATTAGCTTTAAGGATTTGGATATTGTATAACTTTATGCTGAAGCGCTTATTAACATGTATGTAACTTCTGTGGACTTACAATTATATGGCATTTGCCTGGTTCGAACAAAATAGTATATTAATAATTTGCGATCAAAAGAATACACATTTTAAGCAATTGTATGTAATTATTTGTGTTCTGTAATTTTCCAACTTGGTAAAATAACTAGTACATTTATGACTGGATAATGAATTTTGTTTTGGTTTTGTTTTTTTTTTTTTTTGTTCTTCTCATGTCACTGTGAAAAGTTTTCTTTCCTTGTTATGTTTGAAATGAAATATATTATTTCTTAAAATAACTTTAGTTAGGTGTTAGGTATAGTTTTTGGTTTTCTAATCTCTTAGTATATTTAGTTTATAAGTAAGTGAGTCTCCGACCTTGCCCTTCGCGGGATTTCAGCGTGTTGGAGTTTCAAGAAGGAAAACCGCTCACTATAAATACGACAAGAATTCTCAAATAATCAGTATAACCTGGCATCTTCATGGGTCTCTAAAAGAAGACTTGCCATTTCTTCTATTTTGATGCCATCTGGTATCTCTAAGCAAAAAAAAAAGAAAAAAATCTTCAATCTGTCAAATTCACGATACCCAAAGAAAATAGAGAAGCAGTCACTTGGAAAATTCAGTCATTCATAATTTTGTTTTGAAAAATTTATTTATTAAATATTTTTTTTATATATCCAACATAATTCGGGATGAGTATTTGCAGCCTTAGGGGCTTGAATGTGCGTTTCTGTCGGCAGGCCTACATT
Organism: Rhagoletis pomonella; assembly: GCF_013731165.1. Classification (NCBI taxonomy): domain Eukaryota; kingdom Metazoa; phylum Arthropoda; class Insecta; order Diptera; family Tephritidae; genus Rhagoletis; species Rhagoletis pomonella. The sequence continues at coordinate 3,160 of NW_023474804.1, forward strand.
CTGGCCCATGTGCGGGCAGGAGTTTCGCCGATGCCGGTTCGATCCAAATTGAGGTTAAATTTTTGTGAGTGCAGTAATCTGGATGTAATCAATAGTAGTAATCGAGGATATGCAGTGAATACAACTGCAACCGCGAGCGCACGTGAAGAACTAACAACACTAAAGCCATGTCTACTTACAGCCATAACACCGTCACGCGGTGCCCACAACAACTTATATCAAATG
>NW_023474805.1:0-3384 GCF_013731165.1 Rhagoletis pomonella
GTATTTGTAAAGAAAATTGTTAGTACATCGGTATATGCGATTTGTGTTATTTAGTATTACCTTCTGAAGGTATTATATTCGTTTTTGGTTTTAAGAGCTATATGATAACAAGATCTAATTTTTAAAATAAAAGATTTGTTAAATTTGTTTTTGTTTTGCAGAAATTGGAAGTGCAAAAGATTTAAACAACATATTACTTTTTCACAAAACTATCACGAATTTCGTCATGAAACTTGGCGGGGTGTTAAGAATCGTATATATTTACATTATTTATCACTCTTTTCACTTTATTAGTAATAGTTTTTAACTAATTCGTTGGTAAATTCTTTGCAGTTTCACTAGCAATTCATATGGAAAAGAGCACTTAACACTTATATTTTTATAAATATATGATCTTTGCAATGTTCACGTGTATTTTGTGTACATTAAATGTATTTTATTTTATATTTTAACAATAAAAAACGCGTTTAATAATATCACTACTCTTCTTCGACAAAGTAAACAAGCAAACAAATCAAAATGACTGAGATGGTGAATATAAAGCGTGCTACTCAAAGACCCAGAATAATAATTATTTCATGGTAGAGTTTTTAAAAAGTCATCAAAATTTTCGCAAGAATTATAAAAGCCGTTTGATAATAATTATGTTCGAGAAAATTTTTAAGTCATCGATAACTATTATTTTAAGGCTTATAATAGAAATCTTTTCATAATAATTATCAGCGAGATAAATATTTTTAAGTCTTCAAAGACTTTTATTTTGAGACTTATATTATACGGGTCCCAAACCAAGCCCCAACTAATCCTGAAATGCTCCTGAACAAGTCCCGTCTTTTAAGACTATAATATAACACCCCTATTCTGCAACTCTTTCGTATTCGGATTTTGCTTCGATTCGTAGAAATAGTATGCTGCAATCCGAATCGTATTTTAGAACTTTCGAAATTGGTAACAATGACATGCCTAAAAACGAACGAGTAAGCTTTTTTGCGTAATTTTGTACGAAAACAATTCTGTGTCGGAGGCGAAATAAAAGATGTAAATCAATGTGTGTTTGCAAGAAATATTGGTGGTGTTCATTTAAACAGATAAGTTTGCGTGTTGGTGTTGGTTGATTTTTCCGACAGGGTGGTAAGATGATTTACTTTGGAACGAATTTCCATCATCCCTTGTCAAGTTTGGTTTGCAGACAAACCGGTTTCGGCATTGTGCCATCTTCAGTGTCATATACCGCATCGGATGTTATATTCGAACCGTTAAAATTAATTTACGAGAAAAAGAAAAATGACAACAAAACAACAGACATGGACACTCCGAACACACCACAAAGTACCACCAGGACAAAAATCACCGACTTTTACCTACCTGCAGGCAAAAACCATACAGAGACAACATAACGGATGTTAATATCGAGACAGCGAACCTACCAACCTATTACCTGCTTCTGAAATAAAAAAGGACACCATGGCATTTCTAATAATTAATCATCGATGAAAATCACATTACCTAAGATAAATGAACATAAATTAAGGACAAAAACTCGAACCAGACAGAACGAAAAATGACACTGAAGATGGCACAATGCCGAAACCGGTTTGTCTGCAAACCAAACTTGACAAGGGATGACGGAAATTCGTTCCAAAATAAATCAGATAAATTTGCCTTTCGCATATACGTATATTTTTATCCACTGCTTCTTAAAAACGAGCAAAAAAGAATCTTTGTTGACCCTTAACGCGGAACTTGGGTCCAATCGCATAGCCCGAACCCAAAAATTTTAACATACACGTGGAATCAAAGGATTCACATTTTTTTAAGATAAATGTTGCAAATTTTCTACCACTAGCTTATTACACTTTGCACATTTGCACTTTTTTGCTAATTTCGACGTGGGTTCTGCGCAAAAATACTGTGGACGGCGTAGCCGGAGTGATATGCACAAGAAATGTTGTATACTTTTGACATGCGGAAGCCCCTCTTCCCTTAGTAAGGGTTATAATCCCTAAGCGCGGCCGAAGGCAGAAGCAAGTGCAACAGGTGGTGGACCTAACAAAGTGCATGTTTTCAATGGCTTGGAAGAAGCTGTTATTGCCTTAACTGGATCGAGAATCAGATCTTCAGGCATAGGAGTAGTTCTGGCTTGTGGTTCAACAATTCAACCAGAAGCTGACATAGATGCGCCCATGGTTACTATGCCCGGCAGCTCCACATACCATTGTGAGTCCTTTGCACTTTATTTTCCTTCATTTAGCTATCTTCGAAAAACAACTCATAGCTGGCAATGCTGCACATGTTTCCGCAAGGGTTGCAGCAGGTGGATTTTTGGTTTTTCGTAGCGTAGCTACGAATTACGAATTACGAAAATACGGGTTCTAGGATAAGGGGGTAAGTCTTAAAATAAAAGTCTTTGAAGACCTAAAAATATTTATCTCAATGATAATTATTATAAAAAAACTTTTATAATATAAGTCTTAAAATAAAAGTCTGTGAAGACTTAAAAATATTTATCTCTCTGATAATTATTATGAAAGGACTTTTATAAAATAAGTCCTGGAATAGTAATTATAGATTACTCGAGAAATATTTTTGGCTTAATATAATGATTATTGGTTGACTTTTAATCTTTTCCATTATAATATTTATGTCTCTGGTGTTACCACGTGATCGAAAATTCAACAAATTAAAACGATGGGATTTTCAACAATCTACCACTCTTTCATAATGATCTCGTTAACAGTAGGGAATAAATGAGTAAAATGTGTTTTTAAAATAAGGGTATTCATCAAACCTTATAAATGCATTGTGAACCGTATAAACTTATAATTGTGTAAACCTTATAAATGAACTGCCAAAACTTGTATGGAAACTCGTTTACACATTTGTGATAAATTTCTCCAGCGATTTCACTGAATAAACTTGATAAACTGAAGTCAATGCAACTCTGTCGCAACTCTAGCTATGTTTTCTTCGGCAATAATTGGGATACGCATAAAAATTTTGCACGCGAATTCAACAACAACGATGTGATCCTGATAGAGAACTGGTTCAATTATTATCCGTTCTGTTTGTTTTGTTTCACTGATAATTTGGCCGAAAAGTTTGGTAGCCGTGACAAATGAATTCATACGCAAACAGACATTCTGCCATTGTTTCTTTTAACTTGCTTCAAATAAATAGCCTTTATGTTATATGCATATTTATTTAAATAGATATTATCTCGTAAATATAATTTTTTCCCATTTAGTGAGTTAGTTTCTATGGCGCATATTCATAGTCATATTTAGTACTCAACTAAGTCGAAACTATTCTAAGTCACAACTAAAGCTATTCATAGTCGCCTTAGTTTCGACTTTTCTGGCTAAGTACCAACTTAAAATTTAGTTT
>NW_023474806.1:0-3383 GCF_013731165.1 Rhagoletis pomonella
TTGCATTAAGAATCTAAATGCTAAAAGCAACCCTGTGATCTTACAGAATTTCCACGATTCGAACATGCTTTAATGAGAAAAAGTGGCAACATTGCTTTTTCGCGTATACAGTGGCTAGCTGCGTTTCAGTCGATCGAGATTTTATTTATTATTTTACATTATTTGGATAAAGAAAAGTTACGCAAATTCAACATCGATGTGATGCTGATAGAAATCTGGATCAATTTGTAATCTACTCTGTTTGTTTTGTTTCCTAATTAAGTGAGGAGCTTTTAATTTACAGTACCGACAAATTAATATATACACAAACAAATGATCGGTTTTGGTGAAAACAATTCAAGTTTTAGTATTTAATTCTTGGTTTAAAATTTGTTTTTCCTTTTCAGTAGGGTTTTTTGCTCATTATCTTCTACATGGGAATTAATCGTAATAGATACGGATCTGAATAAGCGACTGGAACATGGCTGTTTGTCAAAAGCATACGATTTCGAGCTCGTAAATGTACATTTGCTAAATGCGATAGCATGAACGCTCTTCGAAAACATATGTCCGAAAGTGCTAAATGTTGCATTTTAAATGCAGCAAAAACGTTGCATTACGAGTCTCGTAAGTTTTACGAGCTTTTCGAGGCTTTAACGAATTTAAGGGAATATCCCTCTACATTTTCCATCATTGCTATGTAAATTTTCTAATACAATGCTTCCACGCTTCGTAATCCGCTCTCTAAGTAATTCGCTAAGTAATTCGTGTAAAATGAGAGAGCAAATCACTAAGCATGGAAACGCCGTATAACTCCTCAACAAATCAGAAAATGCACCCCTTTGCGATGTTTTTACGTGATTTGTGTGTGAAAAATACCAGCAAGTGGCCACTCCGCACGGAGCTGTCAAATGAGTGAATGGAATTGAAATAGTTGAAGACGATAAAAATTCTGAGCAGGGATCGTGGGAATATTGCGGAAATGTTTGGTGAATAAATTAAAGTGTGAAAAAAGAATTATCAGTGTAAAATAGAGAAAATATAAAACCAACAAAATTTTTACCCAACGCAAATGTATTATTTGCCAAGTTTTCGTCGACGGTGCGAAGAAAAACATATCAAAAGTGAGTCAGGTTTCTGGTCGCGCGGGTGCAACAGTCGAAAGGGCAAGACAACGTGAAAGCTTGAAAGAAAAAATATGTAAAATAGTCGTAAAAAATCGGCGCGGCTGTATGAAGCGAGAAAAAGTGAAAAAGCAAAAATAAATTTCACTAAAATAACAAGTAGAAACAGCAAATCGCAACAGTTCGTGGCGCAGTAATAACATTTGCATTTCCAATTCGAACCGATATAATTCCGTCGTATCCATCAATATTTTTGATCACATACGGTCATAAGTGCGAACGTGTTTTCCGGCGCTGGAACGCTGACTTGGTGGACGCGTAACACATCGAGTATACGCGAAATATGGGTGGTTGCATTGGCATACACAGCAACGATAATGAGACAGTCAGTGTGTCTTCTGCGAGCGTTTCGAGGCCAACAACAGCCGCGGGTGAGTAATAAATTCGGCCAAATGGTCTAACCAGCGCTATCATCAATGCACACATTCATTGGCATATGCACGTTAACTCTCTTGCCGTATTTGTTTTAGGCGGCGGTCAAATGGGCCCATCGCGCAAAAATCGCCCCCTGTGCAATGAGACGATACGTTGGCGTTCCGATGTGCCACTGACCGAGGGCCAACTGCGTTCGAAACGCGACGAATTCTGGGACACCGCGCCGGCGTTCGATGGTCGTAAAGAAATTTGGGATGCGCTGCGGGCAGCTACAAATGCGGCAGAAGAGCTAAATTTCGAATTAGCACAGGCAATACTTGATGGAGCGAATATCTCCGTGCCTAATGGGTAAGTTGGCCAAAAAAAAAAAAACTCGACGAGTTATTCATATCATATCAAACCTATCAACTAAAGCTAAAGAGACTGGCCTTGGCCAGGTATAGATCTCGATCGTTCCAATTATGTAGACCCGATTGTCTGAAGCTGTTCGCTTTATTATTCATCTTTAATTGCCTTAATCGCCAGTTGCTATCAACGCCAACGTAAACATCAACAAAAGCACAATAAAGGCGCCCAAAGCGACCGCAAGTAGTCGGCTGGGTGTTTTACTACTCTGTGCGCCGCTGCACACACACATTCCAACTGTATGAAATGTCATTCAATCGGCACTTCATTCTTCCTACTGATCCGCGACTGTGAGACATTTATAAGCTCATATGTTCTGACGCGCCCTTTAATTATGATAGTGTTTGCTGTTAGCAGTGACTACCCCAAATAAAGAGCTAACTTTTTAAAAATAAATTAGAATTCTCTTCTGTTTTGTTCTTGAGTTTTGAGTTCATACTTTTCATTTTGTATTGGCGTTTTGATTACATCGCCGCAGTTGACCTTAATCCATTGCCTTTCAGTTTACTTAGATCTGGATCTCTACTGCCGCAAACGCAAAACCAACATAATAGATGCATTAATGGCGGTCAGCAGCAGGTCATGCAACACTAATCGCATATGAACACTGAGTATCAACATTGTTGATGGTGTCAGCGTAGGCGTAACTGCTTTTATTCGTGACCGTCGATATTCAAGCGCTCGCTGATTACACTGTGCAACAATTTTAGGGTCATGGAATCTAACGGGGAAGCGGCCAACACAGATCGAGAATACTTGACTAGGGCAACAAAACTCTCAAAGCGTTTTAAAAAGTTAGCTCACCTTCAAAAGTTATAGCGGGTCAAAGTTAAACTTTTTCAGGGTATTTTTCTGCACCAATTTTATTAATTTTTTTTTCTTCATAGGAGCTCCTCAGAATATTGTATCGGCATTACGGGATAGTTATAGATAAATATATAGATGTGTTCAGAAAAGCGAAAATAATTGATTTAGTCATGTTTGACTGTCTGTATGACCGCTGCTCGTCCGTTTGTCCGTCCGTCTGTGCAAGCTCTATCATAAGTAAAATTTTAGTTTCTCGATGAAACTCGGTGCACAGGTTATTATTAGGAGAAGTGATGTTGGTATTGAAAATGGGCGAAATCGGTCAATAACCACGCCTACTTTTCATATAATGCCACTTCTGGAAGCGAAGTTCTTCAAATTTATTAAGTAAATTGAAAACGGATGTCATGCCCCGTTTCTGCATAAGGCTTGCAATGTGGGTGCGACCACGCCTAATTTAAATCAAATGTTTGTATCTCAAAAACCGTTTTATCAAATTTATCCAAATTCAATATATGTACATATACATTTCTCGTGAGCGTATCTCACCGTTTTGTATAAATGGGCAAAAGCGGAATACCACGTTATTTTTCCATATAAGAAACTTTAAATATCACAACGAAATTCTGAAAT
>NW_023474807.1:0-3383 GCF_013731165.1 Rhagoletis pomonella
TTACAAGGTCTTATCGAGCGTATTGTGGGAAAGACTGAAGCCCACCGTCAATGAACTGATTGGGTCTTATCAGTGTGGCTTTAGACCTGGCAAATCCACCATAGACCAGGTATTCACAATACGCCAAATCTTGGAAAAGACCCGCGAGAAAAGGATCGACATTCACCACCTATTTGTCGACTTTGAAGCCGCTTGCGGAAGCACTAAAAGAAGAAGAATTTCGTTTACTTGGGAACCGGCATGAACACCGATAATAATGTCAGCTTGGAAATCCAACGCAGAATCACTCTTGCCAATAAGTGCTACTTTGGACTGAGTAGGCAATTCAGGACCCTCCATAAGTCGCTCATCAAGCCCGTGCTTGTATATGGCGCAGAGGCATGGGCACTAACGGCAACCGATGGGCGGCTCTTGGAGTATTCGAGAGAAAGATTTTGCGGAAGATTTATGGGCCTTTACGCGTTGGCGACGGAGAGTACCGCAGACGGTGGAACGATGAGCTGTATGAGATTTACAACGACATGGACATAGTGCAGCCAATTAATATACAGTGGCTCCGCTGGCTTGGCCATGTCGTTCGAATGACACCGACGCTCCAGCCTTGCAAGTATTAAACTCGGAACCTGCTAGTGGTAGCAGAGGAAGAGGGAGGCCCCCACTGGGATGGAGTGATCAGGTGGAGAAGGACTTGGCTTCACTTGGCATTTCCAATTGGCGTCAGTTGGCACAGAAGAGAAACGACTGGCGTGCTTTGTTGAGCTCGACCAAAATCGCTTAGGCGGTTACAGTGCCAAATAAGAGGAAGAACAAGTTAAGTAATAAATGCACGAAGTTTATTTGAGTTTGATGATGCAGTAAATGGTATATCTAGTAGTCTCTCAATATATCGCACATTTAATAATATACAGAATTATTTCAAAATTTAAATTTTTTGGGAAAACGCAACCAAAGTTTGATCAATTCATACAGTTAGTATACTAAAAGACAGGTGGAAATTTGAGTTACGTCTCAATATTACACTGTGCAACAATTTTAGGGTAATGAAATCAGTTTTTTTTTGTTCATAGGAACTCCTCAGAATATTGTGACGGCAAAAAAAGGTGTGAGTACTAGGTACTCATGAAATTTGATATGTATACATATGCGTACGGCAAAGCATAAAAGTACGTTTACATATAAATATGAGGTGGGGTGCAATAAGGCCCGCGGAAATAACGCCCATGGGCTTTATGCCATGGGCTTAAAAAAAGAAATAAAGCCCGCTTTTCGGAAAAGAATTTTAGCCTGCGGGCTTTATTGCCTTTTGCCGGTGGGCATTATTTCCCTTTCGATGCTTGTATTTCCATTTAGATTAGTACGTCTACTGTGCTCTGCAAAGCAATCTGTGCAAAGCGGACCTGTTGGCGCTCAACCGCGGTGGTCCGTGTTTGCGTCATCGACGGATGCGACGCGGTGCAGCGCGCGTTCCGCGGTTGTCCGCGTTTTTGCGCTGCCACTGAAAATCCTTAGATGCTGACAACAAATATGCGCATCGCACTGAAGGCAAACAAAAAAAAACAGTAACAATTCACCTTCAACTTCCAATAATTCGCTTATCAGTTATTGGCAAAAATACCGTTCGATTTTATGCGTATACTGCAGAAGAGAATTTAAAGCACTGTATGCAAAAATAGAGATCCCATGTTTCTCTTTTCTTGGGAAATAAAGCCCATGGACGTTATTTCCGCGGGCCTTATTTGCACTCCACCTAAATATAATCTCAATCACAGCTCGTTAGTTATCAAATTGGTTGTGCTCTTTATTGTCACAACACAAGGAAAAGTTAAGCTTCTTCTCTGTGCAACCATGGTCACTTTATCTGCTATACATATTATACTATTTAAATACATATATTTTAACTTAATATTTTATTAAAAATACCTTTGCAAACCACTTTTCTTTGCTAGCGTCAATTTTTGTTTACTTTTACACTTGAAATTGCTCCCCTTCTTCGCAAGTATAATCGCTAAAACTAGGTTGGACACCAAAAAGTTATCGGTTTAATCTGAGATTTTTTTATAATTATAATTTTGTATGGCTAATGTCTTTTTCTAATTACAGATTAGGGAGTTAAGCTCGAAAATAGGGATAATCTTTTTATATTTAAACCTATTATTAGGCGATTCAGCAAAATACAAACACATGTAGGTCAGGTTACAAATCAAACACTACTTTCACTTAATTTTATCCATTTTGCTGATTTTTTTTTAATTCATTTTCATTTTTAATTCTTTTAATACATGAAGTTATCGGTATGATTGATAAAATAAGATACTTGATAATACTTGTGACTCAAGGACGTTAAAATATCTTGAAAACGCCGCATAAATTACTGGTTTTGAACTTGTAGTTTGAGCATTTATATTTGTATATATTCTAAAATTTAATTTTTCATTTAGGAATATGATTCTGCTTCATCTGTCGCTAGGTTTACGTTAAAGTCATGAATACTTATAACATATCATCTAGTGCAGCAAAATGGGAAGCTAAATTCATTTGTGCGGCATTTCCTCTTACTCTCGTCTTCTCTTTGTGCAATCTTCTATTAGTTCTAATCCAGTACTCAAAGAACTTAGAGGTTTTTACCCGAACTTGTAGGAAGTTTCAAGAAAAATGATCCCGTACTCATGGGCGTAGCCAGGTAGGGGCAGGGGCGTGCTAGAGCCCCTCCCCCCCTAACTTTCAAATTTTCCTTATATATATATAAAAAAAGTACCATGAAATGCCAGCTTAATAGGGTCCGTTGGGATTCTCAATATAACCTCCACCTTACACGAGCCGATTAAAACTTATTAATCTTCCTACACTTTCCAGCCGCAGGCAAATGCTTTGTACAATTTTTATAGTTAAATTACTAACAGGCATAGTGGCCAACTTGGTGCTTTAAGCACTAGATTTAGTGCTTTTTGAAAATTAAAACGCCAAAAAGAAAATTGTTAGTGCCTAGTGCCTTTTTAGTGCTTTTCTTCTGAACTAAAATTACTCCGATATAGTTAAAATCTGAAAAATTTTTTAATATTTAAAGCTGTGGCACTTGCAAATTCACCTTGTTCAATTCTATTCGCGTTGAAAATGCTAGTAGATATGCGAGTTAGTTAAGTATTTCTTGTTTTCTTTTGTAATTATTTGTAAAAATTTTTATTTTTGTACCACCTGACTAAAACACATCGTTTCTTGGTGCTGAATCCAAATCTGGCCGCACAATTGCTCTAGCACTAGAATTTTGAGATATGCTAACCTCAAAGTGCCAAAATTACGGTTTTTGGCGATATTTGAGGTTATATAATGAAAACAAAATTACAAGGTCTTATCGAGCGTATTGTGGGAAAGACTGAAGCCCACCG
>NW_023474808.1:0-3382 GCF_013731165.1 Rhagoletis pomonella
CCCCCTTTTACAAACTCATTTATATATACTTTACTCTGAACACCTCCCATAGATACATATGTATGAATACCAAATTTCAAGTTCATGTGACTTATGGTTCCCAATTTATGGCTGATTAAAAATTCCACGCCTACGGGATGTGCCACGCCCCTTTTATAAACTCATTCATATATACCTTACTATAAGCTCCTATCATAGATATGTCTGCATACCAAATTTAAATTTCATGTGACTTATGGTTTTGAAGTTATAGCTGATAAAAATTTTCACGCCTATGGGATTTGCCACGCCATCTTTTACAAACTTATTTATATTTATCTTTTTATAAGCACCTACCATAGCTACACCTGCATACCAAATTTCAAGTTCGTGCGACTTATGGTTCCGAGGTTATACCTGATAAAAAATTCCACGCCTATGGGATGTGCCACGCCCCCTTTTACAAACTCGTTTATATCTACCCTCCCATAAGCACCTACCATTGATATGTCTGCATATTAAATTTCAAGTTCGGGGGACTTATGGTTCCGAAGTTATAGATGATAAAAAAATCCACGCCTATGGGATGCACCACGCCCCCTTTTACAAACTCATTTATATAAACCTTATTATAAGCACCTACCAAATATGTATATAACTGCATACCAAATTTAAAGTTGATGCGGCATATGGTTCCGAAGTTATAGCTGATAAACCTTTCAACGAATATGGGATATGCCACGCCCCCTTTCACAAACTCGTTTATATATACCCTCCTATAAACACCTACCATTGATATATCTGTATACCAAATTTCAAGTTCGTGGGACTTATGGTTCCGAAGTTATAGCTGATAAAGGATTCCAAGCCTATAGGATGCGCCTCGCCCCCTTTTACAAACTCATTTATATAAACCCTCATATAAGCACCTACTATTGATATGTCTTCATACCAAATTTCAAGTTCATGGGGCTTGTGGTTCCGAAGTTATAGCTGATAAATTATTCCACGCCTATAGGATGCCCCACGCTCCCTTTTGCAAACTCACTTCTATATACCCTCATATAAGCACCTACCATTGATATGTCTGCACACCAAATTTCAAGTTCGTGAGACTTATGGTTCCGAAGTTATAGCTGATAAAAAATTCCGCGCGTATGGGATGTGCCACGCCCCCTTTTACAAACTCGTTTATATATACCCTCCTATAAGCATCTACCATTGGTATGTCTGCATATCAAATTTCAAGTTCGTGTGACTTGTGGTTCCGAAGTTATAGCTGATAAAAAACTCCGCGCCTATGGGATGTGGCACGCCCCAAATTTTGTTCCATTATTAATATTAGATAGATTAAGGTAACGATCAAATTTCTAAATTAAAATTACCCTACTACGGTACATTCCGTTTAGCTGCCTATTGGATTAGCTGTTTTAGTTAGCTGCACTTTTCTAGTATAATGCTTAATTCGGAAGGAGTTTTATTCATTATGAACGAACTTTTTTCGTTTAAAAGCATCGCGAGATTAAAAAACGATTTAAAAATTTCAAAATAATCTAAAGGTTTCACAAAAAAAACACACAGTTTTAAATATTCGAGTTATCTAATAGATAAATGTATATATGTATATCCTCCTTTTACAAACTCATTTATATATACTTTACTCTGAACACCTCCCATAGATACATATGTATGAATACCAAATTTCAAGTTCATGTGACTTATGGTTCCCAATTTATGGCTGATTAAAAATTCCACGCCTACGGGATGTGCCACGCCCCTTTTATAAACTCATTCATATATACCTTACTATAAGCTCCTACCATAGATATGTCTGCATACCAAATTTAAATTTCATGTGACTTATGGTTTTGAAGTTATAGCTGATAAAAATTTTTACGCCTATGGGATTTGCCACGCCATCTTTTACAAACTTATTTATATTTATCTTTTTATAGGCACCTACCATAGCTACACCTGCATACCAAATTTCAAGTTCGTGCGACTTATGGTTCCGAGGTTATACCTGATAAAAAATTCCACGCCTATGGGATGTGCCACGCCGCCTTTTACAAACTCGTTTATATATACCCTCCTATAAGCACCTACCATTAAAATGTCTGCATACCAAATTTCAAGTTCGTGGGACTTATGGTTCCGAAGATATAGCTGATAAAAAATTCCACGCCTATGGGATGTGCCACGCCCCCTCTTACAAACTCGTTTATATGTACCCTCCTATAAGCACCTACCTTGACATGTTTGCATACCAAATTTCAAGTTCGTGTGACTTTTGGTTCCGAAGTTATAGCTGATAAAGGATTCCACGCCTATAAGATGCGCCACGCCCCATTTTAGAAACTCATTTATATAAACCCTCATATAAGCACCTACTATTGATATGTCTTCATACCAAATTTCAAGTTCATGGGGCTTATGGTTCCGAAGTTATAGCTGATAAATTATTCCACGCCTATTGGATGCCCCACGCTCCCTTTTGCAAACTCACTTCTATATACCCTCATATAAGCACCTACCATTGATATGTCTGCACACTAAATTTCAAGTTCGTGAGACTTATGGTTCCGAAGTTATAGCTGATAAAAAATTCCGCGCCTATTGGATGTGCCACGCCCCCTTTTACAAACTCGTTTATATATACCCTCGTATAAGCACCTACCATTGATATGTCTGCATATTAAATTTCAAGTTCGGGGGACTTATGGTTCCGAAGTTATAGCTGATAAATTATTCCACGCCTATAGGATGCCCCACGCTCCCTTTTGCAAACTCATTTCTATATACCCTCATATAAGCACCTACCATTGATATGTCAGCACACCAAATTTCAAGTTCGTGAGACTTATGGTTCCGAAGTTATAGCTGATAAAAAATTCCGCGCCTATGGGATGTGCCACGCCCCCTTTTACAAACTTATTTATATTTATCTTTCTATTAGCACCTACCATAGCTACACCTGCATACCAAATTTCAAGTTCGTGCGACTTATGGTTCCGAGGTTATACCTGATAAAAAATTCCACGCCTATGGGATGTGCCACGCCCCCTTTTACAAACTCGTTTATATATACCCTCCCATAAGCAGCTACCATTGATATGTCTGCATATTAAATTTCAAGTTCGGGCGACTTATGGTTCCGAAGTTATAGATGATAAAAAAATCCACGCCTATGGGATGCACCACGCCCCCTTTTACAAACTCATTTATATAGACCTTATTATAAGCACCTACCACATATGTATATAACTGCATACCAAATCTAAAGTTGATGCGACATATGGTTCCAAAGTTATAGCTGATAAACCTTTCAACGAATATGGGATATGCCACGCCCCCTTTCACAAACTCGTTTATATATACCCTCCTATAAACACCTACCATTGAT
>NW_023474809.1:0-3382 GCF_013731165.1 Rhagoletis pomonella
CCTACGGACAACTGATGCTGGTTGAGTTCATGCTGGCAGCTTTAGCTCTGGTTTTGTATGAACCGTTTGAGAAGTGAATGGGCTTATTCCGTGTTATGGCTTTTGCGCAGTGAACTTCTTCCTTCTGTTGGTGCGCATGAGTATCCAAGTTGCTGTTTGTGAAATCTGCATGTGCTTACCATGCCAGCTTCGCGTATGCGTATGTATGTACATAGGGGTGCTTTTAGTCTTGTTGGTATGTTAGTTTGTGTGTACGCCTACCAGTATGTATGTATGTATGTTCATATATTGGTACCTATGTGCAGTTGTAAGACGTATGCTAGGGTGATGTTGAAAATGTTATTGTGGCGTAGGCAAAGCTACGTTACAGTCCCCCTCCCACTTCGGCGGACGACAAGTTGCGGTATTCTAGAGTTTTGGCCTGCGGCCTGCACTACCTTAGGGCCAGCCTTAGGTATTATTTACCAGAGTACGTTGTACCCTGGCTCGGTCGGTGTGTGTGGGGCGGTCTTTTTTTTTATTGATTATTATTCATTATTATTATCTAACATTTTTTTTTTGTTGTAATAGGTATATGTGTGTATAATGTATGAGATTTGTAATACATGTGCTTATAAATAGGTACAAAGTTTAATTAATAATGATATGAGATTTGTAATACATATGCTCATAAATAGGTACAAAGTTAGATTTTTTTTTTTTGTGTGTGAATACATTAGCAAAAAAAACAGAAAAATTGGTTTGTGTTGGTTGACGGTAGTTTTAATGTATATATTCCATGACCTTGGTCCTCCCCTTTGACCGGGCGATGGCGTGGTTCGCATCTATCTGTGTAGCGAGCTTGCGGTGCCCTTTCCACTGAAATCGCCATCGCTCTTTATTGTTTCTCGGTCGTTTTAGCCGCTGCTTTTTGAAAGGGTCGAACGTGTCACTGTTGGTCGTTCCGTCGTTTGTTGTGGCCGGGTCCGCTTCGGATGATGTTTCGGTTACCCTTGGTTTGGGAGTGATCTCCCGGGCTGGGTTTGTGGTTGCCGCGGCGACCCATTTTTGAGGTCGATCGTAGAGATATATTTTGCCTCCTTCAACTGATCCAAGATTGCTCCAATCTGAGGTAACGGGTATGCGTCTGGTTCGCTGGCGGTAATCGATACACATGCGCCAACTTCCTTGCTTTTTCCGAACTAAGAAGATGGGGGAGCTGTATGCGCTTTTGGATGGTTCGATCCTTTCCCCCGCGAGGAGCTCGTCCACTTCGGCGTTTATCACCTGCTGCATGGCAGGGTTGCGTGGGTAATAGCGTTGTTTAGTGGGCGATGATGCCGGAGTGTGATCTCGTGTTCGGCGGCGGTGCTGGGCCCGGTGATTTTGGAGAATCGCTCTCTGTGAGTTTCCAAAAAAATCGGCTAGTGTTTTATTTTGTTCCTCGTTCAAGTGTGCCCTTTCAATTAGGCTGCATAGCGCGTGTGTAGTATCGAGTCTCGGCGGTGGGGCGGGAGCTAGTTGCTGGTTGTCTAGTGACACGACGATGCCACGCTTTGCCAGGAAATCCATTCCCAATATCATTTTTTCAGCCAGATTGGGGATGACGGCCACCAGTGTGTTTGTTGCTTGGCCGTTGTATTTAATTTGGACAGGATAGGAATGGGTGCTTGCGACGCACGTTTGGTCGGCTAGCTGCACGTTTCGTTTGTTAGGATGTGGCTGAATATTGCGCTGTTCCAATTGCTTGCGTAGATATCCGTTGATGTATGTTAAGGTAGCTCCAGTGTCGATAAGGGCTCGGATGTTCATGCCTTCGACCAGGACGTTCGCATAGAAGCGGCCATCGGGGCCTTGCCAGCCTGGTAGAGACGTGGTTGGTTGATCGGTGGGTGACTTGAAGATGGCTGTCCTCTCCTCGTGACACGGGCAATTCCTGGAGAGGGTTCCATCTCGTCCGCATAGTGAGCAGAATAGTCGCCTCGGACTCCTGCACTGGAATCGGCGGTGTCCGCGCTTTTTGCACCTCCAGCAGGTGTTCTTCGCATCGTATCGTTCGAGTGGAGTGAATAGGCAGTGTGTTGCTTGCCTGGTTTGCCTGGCCTCCTCGCTTTTGAGCAGCTCATATTCGTCGGTGAGTTCCATTAATTCTTCGATAGTATGGAACTCGCCCCGTTTTATGAATAATCGGTACTCCACTCGCAAGCCTTCGTAGATGCGCTCCAAGTGGTCGTCGCTGCACATCGTTGGGTGCTGTCGGATCAGCGTTTGGAGGGCTAGGATGTAATCCTTGGCCTTCTCTCGGCTCTGCTGTCTCCGCTGGCGAATAGCGTCTTCCAGCTGACTGACGTGTCGACGGGGAAGGAAGAATCGCTCAACTTCGGTGCGGAATATAGCCCAGGTGGTTATGTGTGGCCTTCGGACGCGGAACCATTGTAGTGCTCTGCCGCGGAGTATTTCGGATAAGGTTGGGAGGAGTTGATCTGGCGTGATTTGGTAGCATTCCGCCAGCTCCTCAATCCTCTCCAAGAAGTCGTGCAGAGTGTCGCCACTGGAGTAGTGAACATCCCAACGGCGGACGGTGCTCACTACCTCGGCGCTGCTCATATGGTCTCGTTTCTGGCCGTTTGTTTCCCCCCCCCTCGGCATGCAAGAGAGAGTCTCCAAGCCTAATTGCCGGAGTTTGTTCGTGTGGTGATTTCACCATGCTAGCTTCATCGGCAGCGATCTCCATCTCCAGTTCTCTGAGCAGGTTTTCGGTTGATTTGCTGTTTCTCTTTGCCCTGACGAAATTACTGAGAGTGCTGCGCAGATCGGCGACGGTGCTCCCCTCAACGGGTATATGATGCCTCTTGCATTCTTCCACCAATCTCTCTTTCTTCAATAGATATATCCAGCCAAGAGAGTCAGTGTTTAGTGTGGTGGTATCATTTTCGCTCATCCGTGTGTCATTTACTTGTCGTGGTGTGTTCGATGAACCCGCTTCCGCAGTGTTGGTGCTTGTTGAGGTTTTTGCACATGCGCCTGCAGAGCTGGGTCCCTGCTCGGGCGCCTTTTATGAGGTGGGTTTTGTCGAAGGCTGAGGTATGCTCAGCCGCTCCAGAGTCCAGCGAAGGTCCCACTAACCCCCACCAAATAAAACACAATGATTTGTGTATTAAGTCGAACACACCCACACACACACGTGGCTATCTAGAAGGCCGGCAACTTGTCGTGCAGGGGAGAGCGGAAGGTAAAGAGCGAGAGTCGGTAGTCGGAGTCGAAGATTTTCCGGCGGGTAATTGTACGGTGACGGGAGTGTTACTAGTGTCAGCGAGATTAGCAGTGGTACGTGTCAGTCGTAGCGAAGAGCGTGGCAATGAGAGCAGTCGCGGTGGTTGTGACGGCGACGGCAGCCTGCAGT
>NW_023474810.1:0-3382 GCF_013731165.1 Rhagoletis pomonella
GCTTCAGTTCCTGTGTCAATTGCATTTTGTAGGCGTGTAAACATATGCCCTTTGTTAAAATCTGCTGAACGGCGCTGAACGAAAGGTTAAATTGCTGTACACGATCACGAATTAAGTTAGTCGCGGCCTGGTCCACATTGTGTTCCACAACAGTAATATTTTCGGCCGAACGACCTGTACGAAGAAAGACGGGTGTCATCACGTTTTGCACCTACCCAGTTTCTTTGAACTTCTGCACCTAACAACTCAGATGCCCGTTGTGTTGACCGAAAAATCAAGCAATGCACGAAATGTACCACTTGCTGGGATTTTCATAACACGTTTGGTTGCCAAAACCTGTAGCACCAATTTTCTAAAAGAATTAAAAAAGAAACAGTAACATTAGGCTGGGTCTATTTTGTAGAATATATATGTACTGGAGATCCACTTAAGTTTCTCGATATAAATTTGGTAAATGTTACTCGATCGGCACGTAGTAAGTACCAAATTGAAGGAGAGACTTACTGTTACTGATTTATAGTAATAATACTATAAAAATAGTTCAGATTATAAACAAATTGTTTTAACTTAAAAAACGTGTTGAAGATTTTTTTTTGTAATTTTCCTTTATTTGCAATTTTTATATTGTGCATAAACATAAGTAAACTAATTAGTGTTTCTAGAAGTTGTGCCTATTCAGTGTTTCCATACTCACTTGCATAAACCAAAATTTTTCCACGATGATGCAAAATAATGGCTTTTCTATTAGAGCTACCGAAATTTTTCCTAAATTTGCAAAAATTCGCAAACTATAGCTAATATTAAAACAAGATTAGAATATTTGCAACCAGCGACCTAAATGAACGGCAGCAATATTAATGCTGTTCTTTACATCTTTTGACTATAGGCCAGTGCAATTATCAAGAGAACAATTAAAAATGTATTGAAAAAAGATAACTTTGAGATTAACGACAAGCTAAAGGGCTGCGAAAAATTATATTTGCCTCTATATTTTGCATTAACTGATTCATTATTTAATAATATGCACCAAACCTTTTTGCTGAACCCAGAATTTTTAACAAGAATTGGTCTTATTCGACTAGTGTGCTGTGGGTGACTTGGCGGTCGATGCGCGGGCTCTTAACATTAAAATAAAATACTAATATTTTGCAGGCTTCTTGTTGACTTCATGATACATTATATTTTCACTATTACCAAGGGATTTGAGTAAAATTAGATTTTCGACCCGCCCTAAGTAACATATCACAAATATTTAATTGCTTTCAATGATCTGTATCAAACTTGTATCACCCTATATATTTCTGATGTGACGTAAATAGTTCTGCTGGCGAAGTGGCTACGAACTAATTCTATAAGAGTGTAATCCAACTCCAAGCTCCCGGAAAAATGTTATTCGAGGCACTTTCGATGTCTAAAAGCATAAACAGACGGCAGTGTTGATCCGGATAAACTCGGGAATTAACTGCAGTTGATCCGGATTAAGTCCGAGTTAATCCGGATAAACGCTGCCGTCTGTTTAAGCTTTAAGAAAACACCAAATGCTAAGGCTAGAGATTTTTCAATGGTTAGTTAACATCTGATTAGGAAACTTTGTCAACCAATAGGCTGCAAGCCAGACTGAATTTTCTGTCGTGCGTAATAAATATGTCATAGTCTTTAGAAGCAAGGCTTGGCGAAAGAAGAGCGTTCGTATTTACATGGAAGTGCCTTCAAAAGTACATCTGGCAGTACGTCGGTAGAAGACATTCAAATTGGAGAAGCAGAATTATTTATTTTACTGCATTATTTTCAAGTGCTTGCCCTCCGCGGCGGTTCTCCTATGTAATTGCAGAAATTATTCCAGAAGACCCGTTAGACTTAAACTTCATAAAAAAGATTCCTTGTAGGCAGGTCGGGAACCTTTTCGCTTTGCAACAGGAAATAATTTCCCAGGACTCTTAATTAATCCTCTCTGTTTTTGCTAAGCTATAGGAGCAGAATTGAAGAGTCGGAACTTTTGATTTTATACGCGCCACGATTTCCTATTGTTGCGAACATTGCAGCTCACCAATCTATACCACTTTTTATATTTCATCATTTAGTTAGGCGACTTACAGAAGGTTCCAAGGCCAGCGCGAACTCTTATAAGAACAACAATGGCGACCCAGTGACTGATGTCCAGAACTTTCCTACTTAAATTATGGAGGGAACACTTTTCCACGCTACTGAATGGTAGAAGTACTGAAAGTTGTGAAGAAGATGAGCCGGAGTCCCCGGTCGATGTTGACGGACCCGATGTTCTACCACCTGACTATGACGAGGTACAAATAGCAATGACGCGGCTGAAAAAACAACAACGCTGCTGGAGCTGACAGCCTGCCAGCTGAGCTATTGAAGTACGGAGGCGAGGAGTTTGGCATCCCCTCGAAACTGATACGGATGTGTAAAATGGCGTTGGGCAATACCACCAACTGCGTCAGACCTCTCAGAGCCGTTTTCTACCAAATGGCGTTTCAGACAGGGCGACTCCGTCCCATGTGATTTCTTTAATCTGATATTGGAGAAGAACCGAACCGCTCAGTAAAATTTTTTGCAAGAATATGCTATTGCTGGCATATGTCGATGGCATCGACATCATCGCTAACAAGAAGCGCCTAGGCACTCACATCACTGTTGATAGTTATAATTTCGTAAACGTAGACAATTTCGTTTTCTTGGGAGCCAGCCTTAACACCGGTAATAATGTCAGTATCGAAATCCAAAGCAGAATAACTCTTGCCAACAAGTGCTACTTTGGACTGAGTAGGCAATTCAGGAGTAAAGTCCTCTCTCGACATATGAAAACAACACTCCATAAGTCACTCATCATGCCCGTGCTGGTATATGACGAAGAGGCATAGACAATGACAACATCCGATGAGGCGGCTCTTGGAGTATTCGAGGGAAAGATTTTTCGGGAGATTTACGGGCTTGTACCCTTTGCTGACGGGGAATACCGTAGACCAGACATGGTCACATGGCCCGTAGTAGCTTTTTTGCACGTACGGGCAAGCGAGCCCATTTCGCGGGCTAGATCAGGGGAATCCCGGGCAAACAGGAAGTGGGCAACGATTTTTACTAATACATGCAGTGTTGCCAACTTTTGAGTTTCAAATAGCACCAAACCTTGGAAAAAAGATTGTTTTACCACACTAAAAGCACAAACGTTTTTTTTAATCAAAGGATACTTTTTTATAACAGTTTGGGCTTAACAAAAGTAAAAAATAAACAATATTTACAAGTATAAATAAATACACAAAACTTGTTCGCTCATAACGATTGAATAGCTTTTACACATGCTATTATGATTAATACATTTTTTTTATGGAAATTAGTGTTTTTATGTACAAGTAAAAATCTATGT
>NW_023474811.1:0-3382 GCF_013731165.1 Rhagoletis pomonella
TGCCTTACTCATTTGTATAGTGCACTTGCTGTTGTTGTTATTGTTGCGTTAAGGTTGCTTGCGGCAGCTTTTATTGCTGCTGCTATCTTTGTGGTTGTTAAATGTCCCAATGTATGTATGTTTGTAGGTACGTACATTTGTACCTATACTCAAGTACGCGTGATTGTTGTTGTTTGTTTTTGTTGCGCCTTCGCTTTTTCTATTCATATTCTACGTTGTTCCTCATATTCGTTCATTTTTTTTGGTTCCTATTTTCATTTTGCTGGTATGTAGCGGCGTTGGCGAGTTTGTTTTTGTTGCCGCGGCTCCCCCTTTCGCGCACGCCTGTTGCTGTTTCCATCTTCTTTGTCCAACTACCTACATACTACACATGCTTTCGTGCGATTATTTGCCTCCATATTTATTGCTTTTCAAGTGTGTTTTGCTGCGCTGTTTACATGCTCGCGGGTGCGATCTCTACTTGCGGCAACAAAAAAAAATTCGTAGCAGCAAAATTTTTCGAAAAACTTAGCATTAGCAAAAAATCGTAACAACTACAACAACTCAGTGATTTTATTTGCTTGTGGGAGCTTTGGAGCTTATATGCGCACACACACACTCCCCGCCGATGAAACGCACAAGGAACGAGCGCAACGCAAATCGCCCATCGCACTTGCTTTCTGAATCGTTTCATTTTATTTTCATTTTGCTTGCGCATTTGTGTGTGCCCGTTCAGGTCTCTCATCGTCACATTCTCACCTCGCGCCGTAATCAGCGGCGACCGCCAAACAACGAGCTCTCTAGCTCCAACCATGATTGCCACTCGACAAAATTTTTTTCTACCTAAATCTCTTAAGAAAAGTTACCAAAAGTTTCCAAAATCATTTTTCATTGACAAAAAAAATAACTGAATTAAACTGCTATATTTCACAACAAATGTGTACATATATATGTACCTACAGCCCGATCCGTTGCACTTAATAAATTCAACATTTTTATAATTTGTCAATTTTTGATTATTTATCAATAATTGGGATTTTAGCACAGAAGTTTAAAGCTTTTTTCTTGATAAATAATGAAGATTGAAAATGCTATTTACAATTATAACAATTTGTTTTTATAAGAAAATATTTTTCTATCAATTACATGTGCCGATATTTGATTGGCGGGTGCCTTTAACCAGATGCACCTACCCACATGTATTTCGAATCTGAGGTCCGTTTGGCTCGTACACCCTCAAAATTTCCTGTAAATTGCGAAAATTGCGATTTTTCTGTTTTTTTTTCAGGTTTTCGTTATTTACTGCACGTGTTAAACGGACCTTAGATTTGGATTCAGCGGGTCTGGTTAAAGCACGCAACTTTTTGTTTTTGTGGTGGTGTAATCAAAACGATTTATGGACCTTACCAAAAATTGCCAGATGGATGAATTTAATTGTACTATTGTCGCAAACAGTATTTCCAGCATTAAAATGTGAGGTGGTAGAAATCAAAATTTATCGCAAATATTTGGCATTTTTTTTTAGAAGTGTAGCCCGTGGTGCTGTCACTTTAATTCAAATATTTCCAGTATTCGAATATGAGATAACTCTAATTTTATCGAAGTAATTTTGTAGAAGTGCACTGAAACTCGAAGTCTTTTTATAATTATGCACATGCAAAACATAAATCCTTTCCTTCTAGAAATGCAAATAGATATTTGGTTGCAAAAGTTATCAAAATGAAATAAAAGTTACCAAGTTACCAAACAGTTTTGAAGTTACCAATTTTGGTAGAAAGTTGTCAATTGTGGCAACCATGGCACCAACCACTGCCACCAGTTGCGGTTTCATCCAAAGCAAGCAAACAGCAAAGCAGCAACACATTCCCTCAGTTCCACATACACACAACACTTTTGGATCACCTTCACACACTCCCATATAAATGTGTGCAGGTATGCAAACACTCACGGCATTTATGATTTGGTACAGTGGGTCAGGTTGATTTTGATTGCGAGAGAAAATCTTGTGTGACCTCGTCTGATTTCAAGGCTGCTGCCAGAGTGTACATACATATGTACTGCACATTTATAAATGCATGAAGCCAAAGCATCATTCTCTTTTATTTCTAAACTATAATTTAAGGAAATGCCTTATTTGCGCAACTAAGTACCAATTCGGCATTTAACCCTTTCGCTATTTTGATGCCATATGGCGTCATGCTTTTTTGAATACTCATAGATTGAGCTTATCTGAAATTATTTTTTATATACAACGCTGTAATGGGAAGTTTTATAAACTATATATTAATACGGTATTGTTATTTTTATCCTTAGTTGATGAAATATTTCAATTTAAAACTTTACTAAAATATCGATTTTCTTCTGCTTAGAAAGGCCTACATTAAAATACTATATTTTACCAAATAACCCAATAAATTAAAAACAAATAAATATGCTATAGTCTCCAAAATAGTGTCAAATATTCCTAGAACTTGTAATTTAATTTTAGAAGGTGCTAATAAACGCGTGGTATATATTTTAATGTGTATGATGCCATATGACATCAATAATATTTGAAGGAGCTGAAATCTGCACCAGAAAATAACGATATATTCGTACTGGGAAATTGGAACTGGTAAATTTTTTAAATGAATTATTAAATCTATGCATGTTCCAACATATTTTATTAAATTTTTGTGGTGTTATTTAATTTGATTTGAATAAAATAAAATACCATATTAAAAAATCTTTGCATATTTTTTACACCAGTTAGTACAAATGATGCCATCATTCCAAAAAACATTTAGAATCGCATTTTGGAAAAAAATTAAATTGAATGTTATTCTATAATGTATTAAGGATCATTTAATAAAAAAATTGGATTTTTAAAGCCCGAATCTATAAAGATGTACCGAAAGGGTTAACCATGGTTGCGCATATTGGACGTTTCCAGCAACTATAATTTCGAGATAAAAGAGTGCTTTGGCTAGATGCATTTCCGAACACAGGGTATGTAGATGTTTTTAAAGCGTTTCCAACATGAATAACCTTTCTACTGCGAAACGTGTGGCGAAGGCACAATCAAAGAGGTAGAGCTTGCCTATTTCTCTGCCCGAGGTTTGATACCGTCAGGAACTACATCTACTCTGCGTTTGATGAAGCTCCTACTCCAGAAAACATTGTGGAGCGCAGTGGATAACGCATCTTTGCAAATTCTATTGAAGCTGCGATGCAAACCAAATTCCGAACTTTAAAATTTTCTGAAAAAAGTCCCACGAAAAATACATGCGTTCGTTTACAAAATAATGACCACAGTATTTTTGTGCGAATACCTTTCCGTGCCAAAAAATATGAGGAACTTTGTTTTCAAACTAACACACTGTGCTTCTAGTCATAGCTTAGTAAATATAGGGCCATTCATTTT
>NW_023474812.1:0-3381 GCF_013731165.1 Rhagoletis pomonella
GAACAAAGTTATAATACCCTTGTGCACAAGTGCGCTCGGGTATAAAAATATTCCGACGAATTCCTTTGGGTCAAGTCCGTTAAAAAGAACGAGAAGGTGCACCAATTCCTCTATTGAGAAAAGTAGTTTCAGCTGTCTTTCGCACTTTAGTAGACACTGAAAATGTGAAATGAAAATTTTTCCAAATTAATTTAATTAAGGCAAAAACAAAAAGGAATAAGAAATTCCAGCGCTTTCTGATTCAGATTTTACTTCATTTGGGTTATCGAATTAAGATTGTTCTTTTATATAAAGAATTTTTATCTTATTTAATTTTAAATTATTATTTTTTTATTTGTGTGCAATTTTTTTTTCGATTTTGAACGTTATGATCTTTTTTGTTGCAAATACTGTTTTTGGAGCCGGGGGAAATTTACAGTTTCTTGAGAAAAAAAATCTGGCATAACTGGGTGAGTACTACCGAGTTCCATCACTTATCCGAGCAACATCCAAAAATTATAGAAAAAGAAGAGGTTAGGTCAAGCATTTAATACAGCGATGGGCAGAGAGAGCTTTTACTCTGGACGCGCCTATACTAAATGTATAGAAAGCTTAAAAGAGCTTTGCCCGCGGGCAAGGCGGTGCCCATCACCGATTTAATATAAATGTGAGTACAATGCATCTATTTGCTTTAACCCTCAATCGGTGGTCAAAAAAATCACACGTCAGATATTTGTGAGTGAAATTTCACCCATTCAAAAATTTTTAGATCGAGTACAAAAATTTTATTTTTATGGAAAACTAAGTATATATTTTATATATTTAAAGGAAATTAAGAATTTTAGAATAATAATGCAATTTATATGTTTTTTTCAAAACCAATACAATTTTTTGTGTTTGTCTCAATCTTTAATTTCTTTTAAATTTTGAAACGACTTTTCTCATTTCCGATAAATATATCGAAATATTTTTCAACATGGCCTTGCAAGGGCGAAATTTCACCCGAATAATGCCTGCACAAGGTTTTTAATTTAAACCATTCTGCGGCTATAGTGAAAATTTAGTAAATACATAATTTCATTGCCCTTGATAATAAAAGCACAGAAATTAAAAATGTGTAAATTTTTACCATAACATCAGTTGAGGGTTAAGTTCTTAAAATCACTATTGTCAAAAATAGATAGAAATCGCTTTAATTTGGTCGATGCACGCATTTTTCAAAGACTTTGAACTTCAAACTTTTTGATTATTTTATAAACATATAATTTACATATTTGCTATTATTCGGGAATATACATATGCACTGTAACTTAACATACTTATGAGGAAATCGGAAGTTTATAGACAAGCTATATTTTTTTTTAAAAGCTCATTGGGTTGAACACACTGGCATTTCTTGTTTTTAACTAAATTCAAGACCAGAAGAAGTATTTATTACTAACACATCCGTTGATATTTTCAAATACTTACAATGTAATTTAAAGTTCTAAACAAAAAATACCCATTTAGACCTGATGTACGAGGTGCTATGATATGGGTAGTAAT
The DNA here is from genome assembly GCF_013731165.1 of Rhagoletis pomonella. NCBI lineage: Eukaryota > Metazoa > Arthropoda > Insecta > Diptera > Tephritidae > Rhagoletis > Rhagoletis pomonella. The sequence continues at coordinate 1,525 of NW_023474812.1, forward strand.
GCTCATATCTAAGTACTATGCTCCGCTCAAACAATCAATACTTACATACATACATCCACTAATTTTTAACTGAACGAGTAAATGCATACATATATATACATATATTTACATTTTTATGCGTGTAACGGAAGTAAGTATATGTATATGTATACTTTTTGCCGATTATTTATGCCTCCCACTTTATTTAAAATTCCTTGCCTGTTAGACCCATCGGTTGCTTTGAACTTTTGCCAAAATTTTCTGCTGACTCAGCTAGGCCTAGTTAGAAGCAAAAAAGTGCCACAGATTATGCTACGTACGCACGATAGGCTACTTTTAAATTAAAAACCTTATATTTTTTATTAGTAGAACATGCATACTTACAAAGCTACTAATACATATATGCAAGTAGATATATGTATATACATATGTATGTGTTTGTAATCGTTTGACTGAACTTTATGCACTGTTGCCTCTCGCTTTATTTATAAACAAAAGCACATACATACATATGTGTCTCTATATACATACATATACACATGTAGCTTAACAATTTGTGCCTATGAGTCAAGTGTACGCCGTCCGATAAAGTAAGTAAGTTTTTTTTCCTTTTTGTAAGTGTGCTTCAATTTTTTTAAAGCTTCCCATATGTGAATGAGTGCGTCTGTGTGGCCTGTGCGCGCTTTTACCGCTGCTAGAGATGCCAGCTACATGTAAATGTGTACATACATATGTATGTATGTTAGGTGTGTGCCCATTTGGCTTCTTGCGTTGTGTGATTTGTACATCAACACACAATTAATTTCAGAAATTCATTACATGAGACGTCGCCCGTAGTGGGTGGAGCACATACGGAGTCCAAAGATCGAATGTAGCAGTTTGTTTACAAACATATCGCTTACTAAAGCTGCCTAGTCCATATTTCATCGAAAAAGATAAATCAATATTGCAAACTTCTTACAAAAAGTATAAAAATTCAAATTTTAAACTTAAAAAATTATTAAAAAATCAACGCGATTTTCTAGTGTGTTGAAATTTGCATTTTAACCTACTAAAATTTGATGGGCTATACCTTAAATTTTTCTTAAAATGTTTGATAAAAAGTTTAAACTTTTTGGCTATAATTGTTAAAGTTTGTTTAATTTTTACAAATTTTGTACGATGTTCGAAATGTGCTAAACATTTATAAAAAAAAAAATATTAACATTAAATAGACAAAAGAAAAATAGCAAAAACTGGTCAAAATGTCACTTAACTTAATGAGCTGACCACAAGGGTATGTACATTAGCGTGACCGAAAATCCGCTTTTTTAGAATTTCGATTGGCAATAGCAAAAATATCGTTCATTATACTCTAAAAAATATCTGTGTGCAATGTGAAAATTTTTGGTCAATATCCTAGGCTCGCCCAAGTCCATCAAAGTTCAAGTACTAAAAAAAAATTTTTCTTACTTAACTTTGATTCTCTACAAAAAAGGTCCATATACCAAATTATGTAGGACTAATACATTAGAAGATTATTGCAATTTTAGTAAAAAAATGTTTTACTTAATTTATTTATTAATTTTTATTTTTTGGCCATATTGAACTTTGATGGACTTGGGCGAGCCTAAGATATTCACCAAAAAATATCATATTTCACACAGATTGTTTTTAGAGCATAGTGAACATGATTTTTGCTATTACCAATCAAAATTCTAAAAAAGCGGATTTTTGGCCCACGCTAATGTACATATCTAAAAGTAGTCCCAAAACTTCATTTGTTTTTCAGTTTTTCTTTCTTTTAACTACCGATTTCACAAGCAATTAAAGTAAGAAATGAGTTTTTCTCTTTTGTCAGTTTTCATATTAAATTCAAATTAAAAATAATATTTTTTT
>NW_023474813.1:0-3381 GCF_013731165.1 Rhagoletis pomonella
TATTTCTATCATCGGTCACTTTTTCTTAAGGTTCTTTATCGCCGCGAGACCATATGTGCGGCGAATTCATTTACGAAAATGGATGTTAAAACGGACGCGAACTCCTCATCTCAACCTTTCAGACCTCACTCGCCGACTTTAGCGAGTTGTCGTTTCTTATACATTTACGTTCTTTGCACATGCAAATTGTTAAATGCCTTCGACAAATAAAAAAAAAGAGTTCCGGCCATGTTTTTTTTTGTCATTTCATTTCTTTATTTCTATCATCAACCACTTTTTCTCCACGTTCTTTGTCGCCGCGAATCCAAATGTGCGGCGAATTCATTTACGAAGCTTGATGTCAAAACGGACCCGAATTCCTCTTGCAAACCTTCTAGACTCACTCGCAACACTTCAGCGAGTTGTCTGTTCTTATACATTTACGTTCTTTGATTCTGTCAAAATCACAAAGAGCGGATTAGCGGTACCGTGATTGGCGCAATCTCTATTTCTCTCAATCGTGGTTTGAGCGGTTAGTCTGCGTTCAAACACGGAAACTCGAGTTTCTTATTATCGGCGATTTCTCTTTTGGTGTTGCCCTTTGCATTCACACACAGAAACTCTTTTGTACGCAATTGTTGTTGTCAGCTGTGAATCGCCAACTTGAATTACTCAGACGAACGAGACCACAAAGCGTTCGGGCGACTCGGTACCCGTCCCCTTTCCTCGTCGTTCTCTCCCCTACAAGCTTCGAGTTTCCGCAACAAAAGTTTTCGTGTCTGAACGTCGACTAATGAGTATCGTTCACTTGTGGTGGCTGTATTTGCAGCTCAGTATATCCAGTAAACTACATAAACGAAAGACACAAGATCACGCCTTCCCGAAAGAAAGAAAAAAGTTATTTTCTAGCTGTTGAAATCTCGACGCCATCTTTGTTGTAAGAAGTAAACAACGAAGAGAACAAAAAACAACGCGTAATTGTTGAACGCATGAATAATCATTTTTACAATGCAAATTCTTCTATAAATCATGTCGTTGTGTTAAATTATTCTTTACCTTACGTGTGCACACGTTGTCACAAGCGAAAATGAAGAAAATTGCAGTAAAAAGCCACCACCAAATTATAAACAACGAACAAATGTAAACAAACGGCTAATGTCAAAGTCGCCCAACTTTTTTTCCTAAATGCGATTATAACGGGCTACTAAGAAGAAGGCGTGATCTTGTATTTTTGGTTCATGAGTAAACAAACTTAGCAACTTTTTTCCACCAAATTAGGTCCCCATAAAGGACTAGTGTTGGAAGTAACGCTTTTTCGTCAAAAAGGGTGTTGTGCAGCAATTTTATGTGGTGAAAATTATTTTAGCATTGGAAAAATGGATAGAAAAATTGGACATCTAAGGTTTAGCTGAAATATAAATGTATTAAGAATAATTGTTTTTCTAATAAATACTTTTTTTATTTTACTGTGTCGAGGTCGTTGAACAAATATTTGTAATTTAGTATTTAAGTTAATTGTGAAATATATTGAATGCACAAATTACGTTATGGGAGCGATTTATTCATAGAATTGGAAATAAGGTTGATGATATACTTTAAATAAATTGTGAGTCTGCGAAAATATCTTTTCAGCATATGAATATACTTCTTAACATTTTCCCGAAATTTTATCACATTTGGCGTATACGACAAAATTTTATTAAACTCATAAATGGTTGACAGTAAACTAAAAAATAAGATAATTTAAGAATTTCGTGAACTAGTACATAGCGTTCTCCGACACTTTGGAGAAAATATGTAGTCGAGTTTCTGAGAAATGGCATTCCAAACTTCAATTGTGATTTCCCGAAACCTGCCGAAAGTAACATGCAACGATCTTTTATCTAGGCGACGATATAACATTTAGCTAAAACACGCATCTAAATAAATTATAAATGTCATTATTTTCACAGTTGAAGTATATGCCAGGCGAGTAACAGGTAAATACATACATATGTAAGTATACCTAAATTACCACGTTGAGCTTGTATAATAATCTCTCTCTAATGCATTAATTCTATATACGTCAGGACCAATGCCCGACACAGTTATGTCTTTATTTAATAACGGCTCTATGACAAAATATTCAAGAAATATATTCTCAGATTTTTATTTACTTCATTTCATACATTAATATTGACCTGATTTTTTTTTTAATATACCAGGAATAAATATTTAATAAAAAACTATTTCACTTAAGCTTAACCAACTTTTAGTTGCTCGGAGCTAATTTTGGAACGCTTCATGAAATATTTTCATAGACGGTAAATGCAATCCTGGGTGTATCCTTAATGAGCTGAAAAACCAAAACAAATTAAATTTGTGGAATGGAGCCTTTTGAAATGGCCTTTACAAACGGCAATGGAATTCCGACACTATTCAAGGAATCGTGAATATAAGCTGCCTTCCATTTGGCATATTTGCGGGTTAAACCTTCAGAAAGTTACAAAAAAAAAAAAATTTCTTTTTTTTATAAATTATATATTTTTGAAATAAAAATACTCCTCCTTGTACACCAACAAATTTCTTTAAACCATCTTGCGCATGCAGTTTGTTGATCTTATCTTCACGGTTACCGAAATCACCAACCTCAACGTAGTGATTAGCCCTCTTGCGCCAGCCACTAGAAAACACTATATTTAATACACCATTAGCACTGTTTCTGAAAGATTTCTCTTTATTTTATCTTAATGGCACATACATACATATATGAAAGAATACCCATAGGCGACGCACTATAGACAAAACACGAGTTTTTTTTCAAAATCGTAGATCTCCGCTTAGAAAAGAGATAATGGAATGCAGCATTTAACCCTTTAATGCAAAGTCTGTCATATATGAAACGCTTTTTAACCCTTTCAAGGCAGAGGCAAAATGGTTCTCATTATGTTTTCAACGTACTTTTTATTTATTTTTTATTTATTTTTATTTTTAATATTTTTATTTTTTAATTTTATTTTTTTATTTTTTTTTTATTATTATTTTACTATGGAAAACTTTTCTACGATTAATATCTACGTCAACATGAGAAAAAGCACGTTCAGAAGCATATTGAGAACGCGAGATTCCAAAATAGCTATAGTGCTGCCACTGTATTAGTATTTCGTAATAATTCACTTTTCCTTATGAGATGTGTGCACTGTTCAATGCTTTTCGGTATCTTCTTTCGTTTAATATATATATAAATAATGAAAATTTTTAATAAAAAATCGCTATTATATTTTGGTTACAATATTTTATTTAGATGAAAGTAAAAAGAAGAAGAAGAAGTGTATAGTGTAAACTGAGTATAATCAAAGAACGTAAATGTATAAGAAGCGACAACTCGTTACTTTGAAAATGTGCCGGGACGATTTTGGCCGT
>NW_023474814.1:0-3380 GCF_013731165.1 Rhagoletis pomonella
TCAAACTCTGCTACCGTGCAACAAACTTCTTCTTCAATTAACTCAGAGAAATTCTCTGGTATTCTTATATTACAATTAATTTTCTCAAAGCATTTAAGAAGTTGTTCTCTACACCGTAATAAATTTTTCTACTACCGACTCTGGCTTATCTCGCTGCTTGAAATGTAAGTTCACTTGTATTAATATATTATTATACGCTTCCACTAAAGACCTTTTATATTCGTTTAGCTTTTCTTGTTTTGATGTTATTGGGCGATTTTGTAAAACCCGCCTACAAACTTTTGAAAAATTATTACGCAAATCTATGAACACTGTGTCAAAATCTGACATTTGGCAACCCCGCGAGGCAATAGAAAAATTCTATATTTTTATATAATTGTCAAAAATTAAATTATGCAAGTTCTTCACTAGAAACATGCGGAAAAAATTTCGAAAAATGCTATTATGAGCGTAAAATTTTATAATTTGAAAAATACTTATGTCTTTTTCTCAAACAGTCATCGGGTGCAAGCTGAAAGTTTTCATGCAAAAAGGTATTTCCATGCAGTGGGAATATCAGGTATTACATGCAGCACACATGCAAAGCAAAAGATTTTAATTTCATTTAAAAATGTTTAATGTTCTTATTAAAGAAATTTAGGGTTCGTAACACATGTACCGATATGTATGGTAAAATCATAAATTTACACACTCTGACTTTAATCTATGAAAGTTCAATGAACAATTTTTTTTTTTTTTGTAGCAAGTAACCCTAGTGGGAATTAATAAAAAAGTTGTTCAATCAGCAAAGGAATTGTACGAAGTGATAATATTAATATTTTTTTAAAAAATTATGAATGAATATTTGGTAGCAAAAGTTTATGCTCAAGTCGCGTGTTGTTATGATCTAATAAGAAAAATTGTATATGAAAAAAATTTTGATCACTTATATTCTACGAAAAATTAAAAGAAAATTCACTGAGTCACTCAGGTCAACTTACAGTGCCGGACAAAAGTATTGGCACAGAGAATTTTTCGCAATATATGCAAAGTTTTTTATTCTAATTTATTTTCAATATTTTTTAATAAAAATATAGTTCGTACTTCACCAAAAAACATAAAAACAAAATCTCTAAACTTTGTGCAAAACTCAGGAAAATTCAATAAATTTGCATACTAATTTGCAACTTCTTATTCAGATTTTCTAGAGAAATTCTAAGTATGTAGTTTTATAGCCCAACTAATTTTAGTATAACAAGGTGCAAGTTTGAAGTATCTAAAAAATTGCGTTGATTTTTGGACATTTTTTTAGTAGAAGGTGTTGCTCATTTTCTCCATACAAAAAATAATTGTCGAACATACTTTGTACGGAAGAACCTGACTGAAAAAAAAAAATTGACAAAAATCAATGCGGTTTTTTAGCACCTTCAAGCTTGCACTTTGCTGTACTAAAATTAGTTGAGCTATAAAACTGCATACTTAGAATTTTTCTAAAAAATCTGAATAGAAAGTTGCAAATAAGTATGCAAATTTATTGAATTTTCCTGAGTTTCGCACAAAATTTAGAGATTTAGTTTTTATGTTTTTTGGTGTAGGACGAACTATATATTTATAAAAAATTATCGAAAATTAATTAGAATAAACAACTTTTCAGATATTGCGAAAAATTCTCTGTGCCAATACTTTTGTCCGGCACTGTATATACTAATATGGAAAATTATTGAATCACTTATATCTAATTTGAAAAAGTTAAACCGCTTATATATATATGAAAATGGCTTAAATCGATTATATATATGTATATGATATGAAAATGGATTAAATCGATTTTATATATGTATGTATTTGATATGGAAATGAGTTGAATCGCTTATATATCTAGAAATTTCGCAATATATTAATTATTAAATTGTATTTGAAAGAAAAACGCATTATAAAAATGCAATAAAGTCTTGGGCTGAGATTAGCGCATACCTTGGTGGATACTTATAAAAATTGTTTTAATCTTACATTTAGAAATCAAGTTTTAAGAAAATTGAAGTTTTTGATTTAATTAATTTTTGTTTTGAAAAGAAAATTCACATTTCAAATTCGGATTTGAATTCACAAAAATTTTTTCTGTTAAAGTGCACTGAGTGCATATAATGAGGTATAATGAGAATATATATATAGAAAATATATGTAAGTATATAAACTTAATCTACGCTGCCTTACTCCTTGCATGACTGTACCCGCTTTTCGCCGCAATCCCACGCCGCGGTCTCAAAATGTTGGTTGTTGTATTGCAGACTTGAGGATCTTACACTCCGTTTCCCCCGCTGCAGTCCCGTAAAATTCATTTGCAAATTTGTTACTATAATTTGTTGTTGGTCTCCTAATACTCTAGATATAGCGCGAGTATGCCGCTATGCGAACGGTCGCGTGGGGTACTGCACTATTTATCAGTGTACCTCTGTTTGGCTGGTGGTATGCCTAAACGCGACCGCCGCATGCCCGTCTAATGGCTTTCATACATATAGATGGTGGTGGTAAAATTACAATCGTTATTGGTGATGTTTTTATGTTCCGGTGGTGGTGTGGAAAAAATTTTAGTTTTGTTACAAGACGTAGTAACGGGATGGTAGTGGCGTGGCTTGAAAACGTAGCAAAAAATGTAGCGAGTTGCTTTGAAGTCGAACGAGTAGCGGTATTGAGTCCCGCTATCCAATAACTGTACGCCGGCGTGGTTTTGCTTTTACCGTACACTAACTGTTCGCTGACGTGATTCTCGATGTACAGTCAACTTTTTCCAACCGGAACTTTTATTTTAAGCCACTACCACGGACGCCATGAGCACCACGCACTCCACGAACACCACGACACCACGAACACCACGAGCCACCATGCAATGCGATATCAACCGTTTTGAATTTTTTCGTTTTATAAGTCGTTTTTGTTTTGTAATTAAATATTTTGGTTTTATTTTCCATTTTTTCTTAGTTTTTGTTTTCCATTAAAATTTTGGTTTTAGTTATATAATTTTTTCTTCACGCTGCCGCGGTCCGCCGCACCGCCCCAAGCCACGGTCGCCATGTTATGCTCGCTTGCTTACCACTTAAAATTTATTTCTTACGTGGTGAATTCCCACGACGCATGCTTATGTCGGCCCTCGCCGTAACGCCAATATTTGGGGTACTCCCGTGCTGCTACGTGCTGCAGCACCAACACCAATCGCTTATATAACGTCGCGTATTCCGAACGGCTATTCAATAATAAACCTCACACCCCGTATACTACTTTCGGTTGGAATAAAATACTTTTTTTTTATTAGTTTAATAATTGATGTTTAATCTTATAAATATTATAAATGTGAAAGTTTGTATGTTTGGATGTTTGGGAAATCATCACGCGGAAACGACTGC
>NW_023474815.1:0-3379 GCF_013731165.1 Rhagoletis pomonella
ATGGCCGTGGCAATTTTAGGACTAGATTTCGGCAGAATACCTTGCTACATATAATACAATATGTGTATTACAATGGATGTGTGTATTCTTCAAAATTATATTGTTTTTTTTAAGCTATGGTACCTTCTTGGACCAGTTAACTATTTCTATAACTTAGTTTATTTTATTTCATCACAATTTCTGTTGATCTTTCATACAAAGAAAAAGGTTTTGCAATTATCTTATATCTGGATACTGGAACTATACAATGCAATTTCCAAGTGCCCTTAACAGCTATTGCCCTTTTGAAACGATTTTGTAATTTTTTTTCTTCTGATTCATATTCCTCGTTGGTGGCAAAACAGCATACAATATTCGGCAACGATTCATTTGCCCAAGAGAACAACTCCTTCTGAGTTTGAATAGGATTAGTCGTGCGTTGTAGGCTAGCTCTAGCCGCTAACCTTTTCAGAGTTCCACCCAACCCATCACATGCCCCTTTACCATGTGAAGTTGGGAAAAAATGCCACTCTGCAGTCATACCAAAATCACTGTTATGGTGAGTCAAATTTATAAAATTCTTTTTGTTTTTGTATTGTCCGTTTGCCCCGTCCGAAATATAGATAATTTTGTTGATGTTGGGTAATTTTGTTTTTAAAAAGTTCACTAAAAATCGCTGAAAAAGGTGAACAGCAACGGTGTTGTGATGCAAACAATCCGAAATAACAATTAAATTTTTTACTTGCACTACGTCTTTTTCATGTTTGTGATAAATTGCAAACGGATGCACTGTTGCTTGGTCATTGTTCCAATGTATACCTTGCACAGAATTTTGAATAACAAACGCATAGTTTTCCGAATAATCACAAACAACAATGCATTCATTTGCTGTTAAATTTTGCTTCGGATCATTTAAAAATTCTGTCTGTTTCACCACGAGATATGAATGTAATAGCAATTTATTTAATCCGTCTTTCTTCTTCTTCTTCTTTTTTGGCGCTGTAACCGCCTAAGCGATTTTGGCCGAGTTCAGCAAAGCACGCCAGTCGTTTCTCCTCTGTGCCAACTGACGCCAATTGGAAACGCCAAGTGAAGCCAAGTCCTTCTCCACCTGATCTTTCCATCGCAGTGGGGGCCTCCCTCTTCCTCTGCTACCACCAGCGGGTTCCGAGTTGAATACTTTCAGAGCTGGAGCGTCGGTGTCCATTCGAACGACATGACCAAGCCAGCGGAGCCGCTGTATTTTAATTCGCTGCACTATGTCCATATCGTTGTAAAGCTCATACAGCTCATCGTTCCATCGTCTGCGGTACTCGCCGTCGCCAACGCGTAAAGGACCGTAAATCTTCCGCAAAATCTTTCTCTCAAACACCCCAAGAGCCGCCTCATAGGATGTTGTCATTGTCCATGCTTCTGCGCCATATACCAGCACGGGCATGATGAGTGACTTATAGAGCGTGGTTTTCGTACGTCGAGAGAGGACTTTACTCCTGAATTGCCTACTCAGTCCAAAGTAGCACTTGTTGGCAATAGTGATTCTACGTTGGATTTCAATGCTGACATTATTATCGGTGTTAATGCTGGTTCCCAAGTAAACGAAATTCTCTACTTTCTCGAAATTGTAACTGTCAACAGTGACGTGGGTGCCAAGGCGCGAATGTGCTGACTGTTTGTTTGATGACAGGAGATACTTCGTCTTGTCCTCGTTTACCACCAGACCCATGCGCTTTGCTTCCCTATCCAACTTGGAAAAGGCAGAACAGACTTCGCGGTTTTTGTTACCGATGATGTCGATGTCATCGGCATAAGCCAGCAATTGCACGCTCTTGTAGTAAATTGTTCCTGAGCGGTTCAGTTCTGCAGCTCTTATTATCTTCTCCAACATCAGATTAAAGAAGTCACATGAAAGGGAGTCGCCCTGTCTGAAACCCCGTTTTGTGGCGAACGGCTCGGAGAGGTCTTTTCCAATTCTGACGGAGCTGGTGGTATTGCTCAACGTCATTTTACACAGCCGTATGAGTTTTGAGGGGATGCCAAATTCAGACATAGCGGCGTAAAGGCAACTCCTTTTAGTGCTGTCAAAAGCGGCTTTAAATTCGACAAATAGGTGGTGAGTGTCGATCCTTTTCTCGCGGGTCTTTTCCAAGATTTGGCGTATTGTGAATACCTGGTCTATGGTGGATTTGCCAGGTCTAAAGCCACACTGATAAGGCCCAATCAGTTCATTGACGGTGGGCTTCAGTCTTTCACATAATACGCTCGATAAGACCTTGTAACCTATGCTTAGAAGGCTGATCCCGCGGTAGTTGGCGCGAATGGCGGGGTCACCTTTCTTGTGGATTGGGCAGAGCACACTTAAATTCCAGTCGTCGGGCATGCGTTCATCTGACCATATTCTGCACAAGAGTTGATGCATGCACCTTATCAACTCCTCGCCACCGTACTTGAATAGCTCAGCTGGCAGGCTGTCAGCTCCAGCGGCTTTGTTGTTTTTCAGCCGCGTTATTGCTATACGTACCTCGTCATAGTCAGGCGGTGGAACGTCGACTCCGTCATCATCGACTGCGGGCTCGGGTTCTTCTTCTCCACAACTTTCTGTGCTGCTGCCATTTAGTAGGGCGGAAAAGTGTTCCCTCCATAATTTAAGTACGCTCTGGACATCAGTTACTAGGTCGCCATTATTGTTCTTACAGGAGTGCGCCCCGGTCTTTAAACATTCCGTAAGTCGCCTAACTCTCTGGTAAAATTTTCGGGCATTCCTCCTGTCGGCCAGCATTTCAAGCTCTTCGCACTCACGTATTTCTGCCTCTCTCTTCTTGTTGCGGCAAATACGTCTCGCTTCCCTCTTCAGATCCCTATAACGGTCCCACATAGCGCGCGTTGCGCCCGATCGCAGCGTGGCCGTGTAGGCGGCATCTTTTTTCTCTGCAGCTTCCTGACACTTCTCATCGTACCAGTTGTTCTTTCGGGCTCGCTGAAATCCGACTACTTCTTCGGCGGCGGTACTTAATGAGCGGGAAATGTGGTTCCACTGCTCGCATATGTCGGTGTGAGAGTCGGGTAGCGAAAGCGCTGGCTATCTGTTGTGATTGCAGCTTTTCGACGTTAAGCTTTCCTTGCATATTTGGGCGCAAATTTTTTGCTGCACAGAGGCGGGTGCGTATCTTGGCTGCAACAAGATAGTGGTCCGAGTCGATGTTTGGGCCTCGGAGTGTGCGTACGTCTAAAACACTGGAAGCGTGCCTTCCGTCTATCACAACATGATCGATTTGGTTTCTCGTTTTTCGATCCGGAGACAGCCAGGTAGCTTGATGGATCTTTTTATGCTTGAACCTAGTACTGCATACTACCATGTTTCGGGCCCCGGCGAAGTCGATCAGCCTCAATCCGTTGTCGGACG
>NW_023474816.1:0-3379 GCF_013731165.1 Rhagoletis pomonella
ATCAGACCATCTACCCATAGTCATCTCGATTGATAAACCAACCGACTTTGCCTCCGCCAAACACCGGACCTATGTCAACTTTTCTAAAGCTGACTGGAAAGGTTACGCGGAGTTTACTGAAAACACCTTCACATCGCTCCCCACACCAACCGACGTCCATCTCGGTGAACGTAAGTTCCGCAGGGCTATCACTGCTGCTGCAGCTCGCTTCATACCGGCAGTGTGCATATCGGACCCACGTCCAAACTTCCCTGCCGAAGCGGCTGTTTTAGCAAATGAGAATGATAGCCTTCGTCAGGCCGATCCCGGAGATCCCCGTATCAGGGATCTCAACGCGGAGATTCGGCAACTTGTAAACGTACATAAGCGGAAGAAGTGGGAGGAGCATCTGAAGACTTGCAACTTCACCTCTGGTGTGAGCAAGCTTTGGTCAACCGTGAGGTCATTGTCTAATCCGACGAAGCACGACGACAGAGTCGAAATTTCCTTCGGCGACCATGCTTCGTCGGACCCGGAGCGATGCGCGAGCTATTTTAGCCGGCAGTTCATACTGCATCCTCCGGTGGACAAAGCCAAGCGTCGAGTGACCAGAAGGCTGCACAAACTGCCAACAACTTGTGCCCCCCTTGCTTTCACTTGCGGTGAAGTTCAGGTGGCCATCGGGAAGGCGAAAGCCTCCAAAGCCACGGGTCCCGACGGAATATGCATGCTGATGCTGAAAAATTTGGGTCCTGCGGGGGTAGCGTACCTAACGGAGGTCCTCAATTTGTCAATGGCCACTCTCATCATCCCAGACATCTGGAAGGTGGGGAGAGTGGTCCCACTGCTCAAACCGGGGAAACCTGCAAACAAAGGAGATTCGTATCGTCCGATTACACTCCTTTCCCCGGTAGCGAAGACACTCGAGGCCTTGCTACTCCCGTACTTCACAAATCACCTGACCCCAGCGAAGCATCAGCATGGTTTCCGTAAAGTGCACAGCACAACAACAGCACTTAACGCCATAAACACTCAGATAACTCGTGGCCTTAACCGTAACCGTCCCTGTGAGAGAACGATTCTAGTAGCGTTGGACTTGTCAAAGGCGTTTGACACCGTCTGCCATTCCACGCTACTAGAAGATATAGAGGCCTCCTCTCTCCCACAGAGGCTCAAACGGTGGTCGGCAAATTATCTAAGTGGTCGACATTCGTCGGTAATGTTCAGAGACAAAACGAGTAAGCAGCGAAAAATAAAACAGGGGGTTCCTCAGGGTGGTGTCCTTTCTCCGCTACTGTTTAACTTTTATATTTCAAAGCTCCCTCAACCACCAGAGGGAGTCTCGATTGTCTCCTATGCCGACTGGGAATGGAATTGATGACCTGTGTTCGAAAGTAAACGGCTATCTCTCCGAACTTTCTCGCTTCTTCACTGCAAAGTGTCTAGCCCTCTCCCCTACGAAATCCTCCGCGACCCTGTTCACAACCTGGACGAAGGAGGTCAGGCTACCGCTGGGGATTCACGTCGATGACACACCAATTCCGACGGTGAATAACCCCAAAATACTCGGAGTAACTTTCGACAGCCTGCTCTCCTTCTCTGCGCACTCAACCGCTATTGTCAATAAAGTACAGAGCCGCAACAAGGTCCTCAAGTCGCTAGCCGGCAGTACTTGGGGCAAAGACAAAGAAACGTTGCTGGCAACATACAAGGCAATAGGCCGGCCGGTTTTGAACTACGCAGCGCCAGTGTGGTCGCCTGGGACTAGTAGGACGCAGTGGACGAAGCTACAGACCGTACAAAACACCGCACTGAGGACAGCGACGGGATGCCTCTTGATGACAGTAAAATAAATGGTTATTTACTAAAACTAATATTTGGTTGGCAATCCATTTTGCTTTATGACTGCAAGTAGTCGATGGGGCATTGAATACACAAACTTTTTTTGGGTAATTCTCTAGGGTGGGGTAACAACCCCTAAAAAACGTGCGGAAAAGTCGGTAGGGGTACCAAACGACGCTTTTCGGCCCCCCCTTAATAACAATCCGGAGGGGGGGCTAATATTATTAATCATTTAAAAGTTATGAACAAAAAACTTTTGTTAAATTTCGTTGTTTTCTATGGGCAATTACACCGACAAAGATTCACTAAATCACCTGTTCTCACTTTTTAAACACTATTAAAATATATAATTGTTTTGTAAGTAGTTGGCAACCCTATGTATGCATGTTAGTAAGTAAGAAGCAAATGACAAAAGAAATAAAAGAAGATTCAGTACAAAGCAACCACTTGTGTCGAACACTACATAACTCAAATAGAGCAGCCTCCACGGCAACCCATAGTCCGCCCGTGCAGCCCCACACACTCACACAGCAACCACACACAGTCGCCACAACACAACAACATACCACAGCCACCACAGACCACATAACACACACAACCGCACCACCACCCACACGCCGCCGCCAACAACTCCTGGTTCCCCCTACAATCTGCACGGTATGTCAGACCAGAATATTCCGTAATGTGACATCAGTCAAGTGCAACACCTGCCTTGGCTGGTGCCACTTTAGGGCATGTTCAGGTCTGCGCACCACGCGAGATTGGACGGGGAACTTCGAGGGCCCGTGTTGCGCTGCTCGGTCGCTGACATCAATTGCGACGCCCCCCACTACCACCACAGGGAGGCAATCACCTCAGCAGCACACACAGCCAACGGCGGCAAGAACATACACCTCACTCACACCCCACATCACAACACGTCTCCCGAACCACATGAAGCTCCTCCAATTCAACTGTAACGGGCTACAGAGCAAGATTGAGGAGATAACAGCCTTTATGTGTCGGCATGGTATATTAATAGCTGCGGTCCAAGAGACGAAGTTGCACAGCAATTCAACTTTGTTGAATTGTGCCGGGTACAACGTGCACCGTCGAGATCGCGAGCGAGATAATGGTGGTGGCTTAGCGTTCATCACGCACCACACCGTGCAGTATCGTCTTATTGAAGCAGACATCGACCGCAGGGATACCACCCTAGAATGTCAGGGCATAGCTATCCGGTCAGGCGATGTCGAGCTCGAAATATTTAATATATACATACCCCCTGTCACCTGCTGCCCGGCAGGATATCACCCTGATATAGGTGCGCTCCTCAGAGGTGAAAACCGTATGGTAGTAGGTGACTTTAATGCGCACCACGATCTTTGGCACTCAAGCCTGTCAAACGATCGTAGGGGAACAGACTTGGCTGAGCAGATAGACGATTCGACATTCTGCACAATGAACGACGACGCACCCACCAGGATTATGGGTAACTGCAGTAGCTCGCCAGACATCACAATAGTCAGCGCTGGTCTGATAAACAGCATAACGTGGCGACCTATGCTGACCCTAGCAT
>NW_023474817.1:0-3379 GCF_013731165.1 Rhagoletis pomonella
TTTACTCGAGTTATCGTGTGCACAGACGGACAGACGGACGGACGGACAGACAGTCACCGCTTAATCGATTTCTTTTTTCATTCTGATCATTTATGTATACATTTGTCTATATCTATCTCGATTCGTTTTGCCTGTTACAAACAACCGTTATGTGAACAAAGTTATAATACCCTTGTGCACAAGTGCGCTCGGGTATAAAAAAACGAGGTGTTTTGCCGCCCCTGTCATAACTTTCTGCATTTTATGCGCCTGCGCGTCTTAGCCTCTGCACGAACAGCAATGCTCCCGCGTAATTGCAAAGCGCGCAACTAAAGCGCTATCAAAGCTGCACTCTCAGCCAACTCACCTGCTCTCTGCGACTAATGCAGACCATGCTCGCTTGCCTTGCTCCTCCAATCGTCCATACTTCGGACAGCAACAACAACAACAATCCATAACCATTCAAGCTCAAAATGTCAAAGACCAGCTTTTTTGCCACAGCAACTTGCATTGGTCGATTTTGCACTTCACTGGCAGTGGCTGAGCGCGCGCCAGCTGATAGACTTGACTTGCACTGGACGTGCGTTTAGAATTCCATCATTGTGGCTCAATCGCCAGTTGAGTACGCGAATTTGGACGAGCCGGTCGTGAAGCGCGCACAAGTTAGCATAGTTGGAGGTGGAAAGTGGACGATTAACTAAATAGTAACTACTCGTACATTAAAAACGACGAATAGTGGCTATGTAAATAATATGTATGTAATGCAAAACGAAACAATAAAATCTCAGCGAGAGACGGCTACGAAAAAAGCACTTTGCTGTGTGGTGCCACTGATCGATGTCGATGAGGAATTGCTGTCAATTTGTCAATACTAACTATAAAGCTGTGTGCATACATATGTATGTATGTACTTGCATATCGCACGCTTCTTACATACTGACATTTCCAAATTAGAAAACGGCGACTAAATAATGCAAGTGTATGCTTGTGTATGCTTGCTGTTGACAGCTTTCAGAAAATTACAAGAAACCAAACCAGAAAAAAAGTTAATTTTAAAAGAAGAAATGTTGGCACTAAATGCGGGCAATTTTGTGGCATAGAGACCAATCACAAATGCTTTGTTGTTATTCGTATGTATTTTTTTTTTGTTTTTTTCTTTAGTTGGAGAAAGGTTTTTACCGATGCCTGTGTGTGTGTGTGTGTGTGTGCGTGTTTGGGAAACCTGAATTACGAGCTTAACAGAAAAAGAAATGAAAGCAAAACAAAATTAATATAACAAACTTTTTATTGCTACAACAGCGATTGTGCAAAGAAATATTAGATGATGCTGTTTACAACAAAAATAAAAAATGATATCTAACTCATGTAAAAAACAAACTGTAACAAATGAAGCTTACCAAGTGTAGAACATAAAAGCAAAGTGTGCAATCGCATTAGCTTGAAATTAGTACATGACTTGAACAACAATGAAAAAAGTACAACAATAACAACGACGAGTCGTACCAGCAGCCGCCAAGTTCTATTCATCAACAGTTGCTCTGCTATTGAATAAATTTTAGTGGTTGCTTTTATTATCATAGTAGTTACGACTATGACATAAATTTAGTACATACATACATACATACATACATACATCCATATGCAAATACATGTGCTGTACAATGTACCAAATATTTGCATAGGTTCTCAAGTCTATGTATGTAGGTAGCTCTTGCTCATCATGAATGGTGAAAAAGTGTGATTGCTGTTTATGAAGAGGTTGTGCCAAAAACGCCCACAATAAAAACAAATTACAATTACGATTTTTTGAGTCATCGACTCGGCTTTTGCAACTGTAAACAACAATGTATGTACATACTTATACATACTAAGGTGGTCCTTAAAAATATCAACATCTAATGATGAACCTCTTTGGAGATGATTATGAATTTGTGTGATTTGCTCTAAAGTGGAGTACCGTTTTTTCAAATAGGTTTTAGAATTTATGTGCCCTTCAGATACGATTTTTTAGAACAAAATTTGTTTCTTTAGGGCAGTTAATTTCATAATCTACTTGAGAAACCGGCCCATAATATGTCAAAAATCCTTACTTCTTGCATAGAACACAAAACGCCCGTGACCCATACAAAATACAGATTTTCAAGGATCACCATAATACATACATACATATGTACATATATAAATATCAAACACGATCTTCAAAAGTGACACAATTCAAATAGGCACTAAAAATTAGCACAGAGCCTTTATTTCCCTTTCATCAAACGCTGGAGAAAAGTTTTGTTATAATTTGTTGAAAAAACCTAAGATAAAGTCTACCTTGCCGATATGATTAGCATGTGTTAAGAAATAGTTTTTTGCATTTTCTGACGAACGTGTAATTTTGATTTGTGTCACATTTAAAGATCGTGTGCGATATAAATGTACATATCTGCAGACATTTATACTTATGAATAATTTCAGCACCTCCCCATTAAGAGCCTTGCAAAATATGAAAATCTGCATAAATATGTAAATAACCACTAACGTATTCGCACGCGAGTGTAAACATACATATGTATGTGTCTACATACATATATATGTGCATTAGGGTGGCATTTGTACAAGTAAAGCTCTCAACCCCTAGGATTGTTCTATACCGAAAAAATATATTCCCCTGTTTTTTTTTTCAAATTCAAAAAATATTTAGAGGTCGCATAAAGCGCGCAAAGGTTTCCATGCATATGAGGGAAAAACAAGTTTTCGTTGAAATGGTATAGAAATCAAAATTTTTTGATCGGAAAACTTCGCTTCTCTTCAGGAGATTACCAATAATAATACTTAATTGTTTATTTTACCATATTTTAATACCATCGGGTTTTTATGGGTCCCCCCATTGCATTTTCTCCATTTCTAGGGGTCTTATAAAAAAATTTTAGTCATAGAAAATGGTTCAATAAACAATTGGGTGTTATTATTGAAAGCCTTCTGCAGAGAAACAAAGTATACCTTTTTTTTCTCATACAAAATACATGGAAAACTTTGAGGGACATTTAGATAAAACAAACAGGAGATACTTTTTTTTTTGTTATAGAAAAATCCTAGAGAGCAGTAAAATTTCGACTTAACGTTTTTTGGACAATACTATCTATAGATACTCCCACAAATATGAATAGATACACCAGTAAACCAAATAATAAGTACAAGCTGGGCAGCCAGACATTGCCCCGCTTAAAATTAATTGCTTACTGGACAATATATGTAGTTTTGTTTAGATTGTAGTCATTCAGGTTTTAATCCCAGTGCTCTTAGTTGTATGAGTGGTGTCCCGCCTTTGGATTTCAATTACCCCCACTTATTTCCATAATGCCATGCCAACTTCCAATACTCTAGAACAAATACTTCCGGAGATATGAATGCA
>NW_023474818.1:0-3378 GCF_013731165.1 Rhagoletis pomonella
AGCTTCTAAATTGAAATGGTGTATCGGTCGGAAACATGACAATTCTTTACCTTTGAAAGGCCACGCTAAAATCTTTGCTTTCACTACGTTGTTCATCAATTTCTTAACTGCGAGTCGCTTGCCGTTGCAGAGTTTTGGCTGATTATTATTCAGCAACATGATAATTGCCACACCTATTTTCAATTTCAGTATATTGGGTAATCCCTGGAAGATCAGTCGAAAAAATTCAGTTAGATAATTAACTGCTTCATTTTTATCCATAATATTTACATATATGTTATTTCATGACTGCGAATCCTGGATTGAAAAACATTATTGAGTTGATAGACATCCTTATTCTTCGCGGCAAGAATAGCTCTTTCACTGAGGCAATCATGATTCCTATAATTAATTTGAATATCCGGAAACATTATTTCGATCAGTTCTCCTTTCGATGTTTCTAAGTTACAAAAATTATCGGGCAATAAAGTTCGTCCTAATCTCTCATTGACTTGCAGCTCTCCGGTCCCTATGTTCAGTAATTGTCGCGAGAATACCTAGGCAGATTAATCGCTCTTTAGTTGGACATGCATATTCGTAGTCAACTGCAATGTATGTATGTTCGTCTTGCTACAATATTTAATATTTCAGGCATGCATTTATATCGCCCGCTGGTGTCAATCGAGAAATTACAGGCAATGTTTGCGTAAAATCTCCTGCGAGCAATATCATTGCATTCCCGAATAGCTGAACATTTCTACGGAAATCACGCACCGATTTTGTATGTCCCATCGTGCACTCATCCCAAACAATGAGTTTACATTTTTTTAATAACTACTTTTCCCACACCGGATGTTCTGGAAATATTGCATGTGGGAGTTTCGATGATTTGTATGTTCAATGGCAGCATAAGAGCTAAATGATAATGTTTCCACCTAGTAACAATGTAGCAGATGTTCCAGACGAAGCGAGAGCTACGGTTATGTAACTTTTTCATCGTACCGTTGCCACAATCTTATAAAGAATGTTGTCCTCGTTCCTCCTGACGCATACAATAAGAAGATAATTTATCATTTGAATTCGACAAAGCACGCCAGCCGCTTCTCTCTGTGCCAACTTACGCCAATTGGTAATTCCACGTGAAGCCAAGTCCTTCTCCACATGGTCTTTCCATTGCAGTGGGCACCTCCTTCTTCCTCTTCTACCACCAGCGGATTGCGAGTCGAACACTTTTAGACCTAAAACGCGGTTCCCATTCGAACGACATGGCGAAGCCAACGGAAACGCTGTAAAGCTTATATAGCTGATCGTTCCATCGTCTGCGGTACTCATCGTCGCCAACGCGTAGGGGCCTTTAAATCTTCCGTAAGATCTTTCTCTCGAATACTCCAAGAGCCGCCTCATCGAATGTTGTTATTGTACATTCTTCTGCGCCATATACCAGCATGGGCATCATGAGTGACTTATATAGTGTAGTTTTTGTACGTCCGGAGAGAACTTTACTCGCAAATTGGCTACTTAGTCCAAAGTAGCTCTTGTTCACTACAGTAATTCGGCATTGTATTTCGATGCCGACATTATTATCGGTGTTATGCTGGTTTCTAACTAAACGAAATTGTCTACTTTCTCGAAATTACAACTGGCAACAGTGACGTTGGTGCCAAGGCGCGAATGCTCTGACTCTTTGTTTGATGACAGGAGATACTTTGTCTTGTCTTCGTTGATATCCAAAACCAATCTCTTTACTTCGTTACCCAACTTGGAAAAGGCAGGAGAAACTTCGACGTTTTTGTTACCGATGATGTCGATGTTATTGGCATACGCCAGAAATTACACGCCCTTGTTAAATTCTTAGATATTTGAAAGTCGGAAAAACTCAACGCTAAAGCAGGCACATTCTCTTTACTCGCAATATAGTACGTAGTAGGCTATGGCGACCCCAAGTGAAATTGTTTATGACTAAAAGATAACTATTTTATAATGTTAGGGAATGGTGACACCAATTTTAAGTTTTCATTACGGTTTTTTTTGAACAGCTTTCATGGGATATTTTTATATTTTCGTTAGGTATGATTTTTATTATTTTTTCATTTGTATCTGTAGTTTTTTATTATTTCTTTTCATTGCGAAATTTGTATACCACCTCTTCGTTGATAATATGATCACTTCGTTTGATAAGATTTTGTAAATTCTTTCTTCATTTGAACTGTTCGGCTTTGGATAAGTGGAAACATAAAATAAATCTCTAGTAAGGCTTTCCCTAACACTTTTTGTTTGGAACGAATTATGTAATATTTCATACTAGCAATTACCCGGCGTGCTTCGCTGCGCCTTAAATGTATTTTTGTGTTGTAACTCTCCCCCTAAGCTCTTATGGCCTCATTTACAAAATATTTTTAAAGAACTTTATGAAGTTAGATTTAAAAAAATCGATCTATGAAGCATTGTTTATTTTTTTTTTGAGTTAATATATTTTCGAAGGTAATTAGAAAATATGTAAAGAACCGACTTTCTCTTGGAAATTTAATTTATAATCTTATAACTGGAGTCTACTATCGCACCCTTTCCTCAAACGTGTATTGATTCAATATTCAAATAACGTATATTTATATAATTTGAAAAAATCTCCCTACTATACAAATATGTACAGCAATATTAAATAATATTTTCAAATGTTGTGAGAGGGAGTAACAAAACAAAATTACTTTTAAGGCGCAGCGAAGCACGCCGGGTATTCGCTAGTGTCACATGAAATTAACTGAGCAAAGTACAATGAATAGCTGTTAAACAATGGCACCATCTACTTTAAATGAAACATACTTATTTTCGTGGGGGATACTCACACACCATATACTTTTCTATTGAAATTTTTTCCTGAATTTTCCTAGCTATAAACCTCCAACGAATGCAAAACCGTGAAAATCGGTTCGTGCGTTCTGGAGTTATAGCGTCAGGAAGGAAAACCCTACTTATTTTTATATTAATTTTTATATTAAAGAAGATTAAAGAACTGTCCGCATTACTCAATTTTATTTTTCACTAAAACGGTATTCATGAATTTTTTAATTTTTTTTTTATTTGCTTCCGCATACTTTTGACATAACAGCTTTCATTTTATGCCGATATTAAACAAATACAGCCTAAGTTTACCCGGGTCCACGTTTTGGTCTGTATCTCGTGACCCAAGTCACCCAGCTATATGAAAAGTGCTCAATCTTAAAGCATTCATGAACAGCTTTCATTTGATACCCATATTAAACAAATACACCCAAGGTTACCCAGGTCCACGTTTTGGTCTATATCTCGAGACCCTAGTCACCCAGCTATTTGAAAAGTGCTCTATCTTAAAGCATTCATGAACAGCTTTAATTTGATACCCATATTAAACAAATACATCCT
>NW_023474819.1:0-3378 GCF_013731165.1 Rhagoletis pomonella
TAAAGCTATTTTAGTCCTCTTTCAGTTGGTACCAAACTTGTTTAATTTGGATAATCGGTTTCTTTATTATTAGGAAAGGAATTTTATTTTCGACTTAAAAATATCTGCCCAAGTTTATCTGTTGAGAAAAAGTAAATGTTATTTACGGTCCCTGGATTTTTTCCAGCAAAATTTGTTACAAATATTTTTAGGCAGAGAAACATGATGAAAATATCCGACTACTTTTGAAGTAGAAGTTGTTTTCAACGGATTATCTTCAGACTCAGATTTCGACCAAGCACAATGCAGTGCATAGCATCCGGAAGGAGCTGAACTGCAACGCGTACCTTTGAAGGGATCAACTTTCCTTCGATCTTGAAGAACTTCTCTACTTTTACAAGATTTTCCTGTAAGGCGTCTTATTTAGAGTTTCTCATGTGGAAGATACAATCCGTCATAAAATCAGCAATAACATTTTTGGCCTAGCTTCGCCTAATGAGTTCTTCTCTCTTCACAAAATTTGAAGATTGCCACGCACTACAGCACATTGGACAGGTGATAACACCAGAGCAAAAAACAGCAAGTTGTGTGTATTTTTTTTGTTGGTTTTAGAATCCATATAAATAAACAAAGTTTAAAACTTTTTAGTAAACTGTAAACAAAAATGCCTATTTAAAGACGAATTCCTGGAAAAAAGTTAAATCAACAGAAGGAAAATGAAATGCTACTAGTGAAATTTCTTTTAGAAATTTAAACAATAATATTATGTTCAAATTGGCCCCATTTAACTTGTTAAATGAAAAAGATAATTTTTAATTTTAAATATTTTTCAAAATATGCATTTTTTGAACGTTGGTGTGTCAAATGAAAGCTTTTGGGTCTTTCTGATTGGCCGGGGCAGAAAGCTTTCTGATACAACTCTGAACTGGTTTTCAAACGAGTTAAATGATTTAACTGGATCAATTTTCCAACAACAATTGCATGCAAAATAACTGGTTTATGAACATGTTTCGTTCATTTAACTGGTTTAAGCCCATTTAACATGTTTAGCTCGTCAATTTGAACGTAGTATAAGAGTCAAGTTTTCTGAAGTGGGTCCCCCAAAGTTGACTTTTCAATTTTTTATATTTCATTGGCCGATTTTGAAAGTTAACATGGTGTGCAATATTGACACCAAAGCTTTTGCGTTAATTTCATTTTCTTGATGAGTTCTTTGCAAATAAATTTTTGTGCAGGATTTTACACTTTTTGCAATATTTCAGCAACCATTCATTCGAATCTTATGATTTTTTGATAGCAATTAGAGAACTTATTGGGCAAGAAATTTAAGTGGTCAGTTTGTAAAATTTCGATTCTTGTTTTATAAGAATTTTTATTTTTTAATCAATTGAATATTTTTACCAACTTCTCATAGAAAAAAAATTCCAAAAGAATTATTTATGCTTCTAAAGATATGTATATCACCAGAAAATACTGAAAATTTGCTTCAATAACATGCCCTTTAAAATACATTTATACTAGTTTTATGTACAGTATGTGATAAATAAATAAACTTTTTAAAGTTTCACAAATTGCACTTACATAAAATTAACAAAGAATTCAAAGCCTTTTAAACGAATTCAAAAACAGGGGGAGGTTATCAATTCGTCGAAATATATTTTTTTTTATGTATGCTACCGCATAACTTTGGATCACGTGAACCGATTTCAATGATTCCTTTTTTATCGTAAAGATGGTACCTCAAGGGTCGTCCCGTAATTTGGTTTGGATCCTGAAAAAATTAACGGCACTCCTAAATTTGTATATGAGAATTTAAGTCTGTTGTGTTCTTTGCATAAAAATTACTTGTTATTTAAAAAGTTGTATGTATAAACACAAGGGGCGCTCAACTTTCAAAAGTAATAAAAAATTTTAAAACAGAGTTTTAATGTTCATTTTCCTCGATTTCTGGTTTCTGGTTTTCGATGGAGATGGTGATTTTTCACGACTGCCTAATATTTTAATTGGCCTTATCATGAGTTTCATTTTCCCCGAACCGGTTTACTTTTCACTTTTGGTTTCCATGGTTTTACTATGGGCGAATGACAAATTTTCGGGTGAAATTTTTTTAAGGCGAAACTCAGGATAAGACAGAATATTTCGAATACCGAAAAATTTTACTGAATTTTTATTTTTATTACGTAGCTCATTTTGATGGAACGAATTCGAAGTTGGATTGCAAATTAAATCTTCGAATCCTGGATAAGTACATATCAGTGGTAAACTCTTTGAGGCTGTTAAGTGTAAAAAACAATAGTACGTAAATATGCATTGCATATTTTTAGGACAATGTTTTCATTCGCAGTTAAACTTTTAAGAGCTCTCAAGAAAAACGAAAAATTCATATGAAATGACGCATAAGAAATGGAAAAGAAATTTTCTTCTATTCTATTGATCATGAAAAAATTAACGGTGCTCCTAAATATTTATATGAGAATAGTCGGTTGAGTCTTTTGCTTAAAAATACTTGTTTTCCTGAGAGCTGCAAACTGATTTAAGAAATTTTGACAGAAGAAAATATCTTTTCTATTTCTTGCCCGCCATTTTATATGCATTTTTCGTTTTTCTTGAGAGCTGGAAAAAGCTTTTCCAGCTGACAAAGTAGGGCATTAAAAAATAATCGTGTCATTACGTAAAAAAAATTGTGATTAAGTTCATTTCCACATGACATTTTTTTAAATGGCATACATTTTTTGTCATTTCAATGCCTACTGGAAATTCGGCATTAGAAAAAATTTTTGTATGCAGCCGCTAAAATTTACTGTTGATTATTGAGAATTTTTTTGTCGAGGGTGTTCCGCATTTTCTTCCATATAACGCATGAACAAAATCTATTTTTATATGAAAGAAAATACGCAATACCCTGGACAAAAAACCTCTCAAAAATCAACGGTAATTTTTAGCGACTTGATGCTTGTACTGATGGGCTGCAAAACTGCATACTGAAAATTTTTCTAAGAAATCTAGTTGAAAAATTCAACACTTCGATGAAAATTTCTTCGTATTTCTTGAATTTTTCAGAGTTCTATGAGATTAAAAAAAATCATTATTGTGTTTTTGCTGTTGAATGAACTATATTTTTATAAAAAAATTATAAAAATTTGGAAGAATTCAGAAAAAGAAAATAGCCAAAACGTTAGGGTATGCATATTTTTGACGCTGAACGTATATGGACATATTGAGACGATTACGTGCATGAGAAAACTGGCTTTATTCATTGTATCTGCGTACATCTCTTTATTTGTTATTTTCGCTCAAAGTTTTAAAATTTGCATTTGTTTTGTAGGATTTTTTTTTAATTTTAAATTTAAATTTTGGGGTTGTCCAAAATAAGTAAAGTCGGAATTTTAATGCTCACCT
>NW_023474820.1:0-3378 GCF_013731165.1 Rhagoletis pomonella
GAACAAAGTTATAATACCCTTGTGCACAAGTGCGCTCGGGTATAAAAATATTCCGACGAATTCCTTTGGGTCAAGTCCGTTAAAAAGAACGAGAAGGTGCACCAATTCCTCTATTGAGAAAAGTAGTTTCAGCTGTCTCTCGCACTTTAGTAGACACTGAAAATGTGAAATGAAAATTTTTCCAAATTAATTTAATTAAGGCAAAAACAAAAGGGAATAAGAAATTCCAGCGCTTTCAGATTCAGATTTTACTTCATTTGGGTTATCGAATTAAGATTGTTCTTTTATATAAAGAATTTTTATCTTATTTAATTTTAAATTATTATTTTTTTATTTGTGTGCAATTTTTTTTTCGATTTTGAACGTTATGATCTTTTTTGTTGCAAATACTGTTTTTGGAGCCGGGGAAAATTTACAGTTTCTTGAGAAAAAATCTGGCATAACTGGGTGAGTACTACCGAGTTCCATCACTTATCCGAGCAACATCCAAAAATTATAGAAAAAGAAGAGGTTAGGTCAAGCATTTAATACAGCGATGGGCAGAGAGAGCTTTTACTCTGGACGCGCCTATACTAAATGCATAGAAAGCTTAAAAGAGCTTTGCCCGCGGGCAAGGCGGTGCCCATCACCGATTTAATATAAATGTGAATACAATGCATCTATTTGCTTTAACCCTCAATCGGTGGTCAAAAAAATCACACGTCAGATATTTGTGAGTGAAATTTCACCCATTCAAAAATTTTTAGATCGAGTACAAAAATTTTATTTTTATGGAAAACTAAGTATATATTTTATATATTTAAAGGAAATTAAGAATTTTAGAATAATAATGCAATTTATATGCTTTTTTCAAAACCAACACAATTTTTTGTGTTTGTCTCAATCTTTAATTTCTTTTAAATTTTGAAACGACTTTTCTCATTTCCGATAAATATATCGAAATATTTTTCAACATGGCCTTGCAAGGGCGAAATTTCACCCGAATAATGCCTGCACAAGTTATTTAATTTAAACCATTCTGCGGCTATAGTGAAAATTTAGTAAATACATAATTTCATTGCCCTTGATAATAAAAGCACAGAAGTTAAAAATGTGTAAATTTTTACCATAACATCAGTTGAGGGTTAAGTTCTTAAAATCACTATTGTCAAAAATAGATAGAAATCGCTTTAATTTGGTCGATGCACGCATTTTTCAAAGACTTTGAACTTCAAACTTTTTGATTATTTTATAAACATATAATTTACATATTTGCTATTATTCGGGAATATACATATGCACTGTAACTTAACATACTTATGAGGAAATCGGAAGTTTATAGACAAGCTATATTTTTTTTTAAAAGCTCATTGGGTTGAACACACTGGCATTTCTTGTTTTTAACTAAATTCAAGACCTGAAGAAGTATTTATTACTAACACATCCGTTGATATTTTCAAATACTTACAATGTAATTTAAAGTTCTAAACAAAAAATACCCATTTAGACCTGATGTACGAGGTGCTATGATATGGGTAGTAATGCTCATATCTAAGTACTATGCTCCGCTCAAACAATCAATACTTACATACATACATCCACTAATTTTTAACTGAACGAGTAAATGCATACATATATATACATATATTTACATTTTTATGCGTGTAACGGAAGTAAGTATATGTATATGTATACTTTTTGCCGATTATTTATGCCTCCCACTTTATTTAAAATTCCTTGCCTGTTAGACCCATCGGTTGCTTTGAACTTTTGCCAAAATTTTCTGCTGACTCAGCTAGGCCTAGTTAGAAGCAAAAAAGTGCCACAGATTATGCTACGTACGCACGATAGGCTACTTTTAAATTAAAAACCTTATATTTTTTATTAGTAGAACATGCATACTTACAAAGCTACTAATACATATATGCAAGTAGATATATGTATATACATATGTATGTGTTTGTAATCGTTTGACTGAACTTTATGCACTGTTGCCTCTCGCTTTATTTATAAACAAAAGCACATACATACATATGTGTCTCTATATACATACATATACACATGTAGCTTAACAATTTGTGCCTATGAGTCAAGTGTACGCCGTCCGATAAAGTAAGTAAGTTTTTTTTCCTTTTTGTAAGTGTGCTTCAATTTTTTTAAAGCTTCCCATATGTGAATGAGTGCGTCTGTGTGGCCTGTGCGCGCTTTTACCGCTGCTAGAGATGCCAGCTACATGTAAATGTGTACATACATATGTATGTATGTTAGGTGTGTGCCCATTTGGCTTCTTGCGTTGTGTGATTTGTACATCAACACACAATTAATTTCAGAAATTCATTACATGAGACGTCGCCCGTAGTGGGTGGAGCACATACGGAGTCCAAAGATCGAATGTAGCAGTTTGTTTACAAACATATCGCTTACTAAAGCTGCCTAGTCCATATTTCATCGAAAAAGATAAATCAATATTGCAAACTTCTTACAAAAAGTATAAAAATTCAAATTTTAAACTTAAAAAATTATTAAAAATCAACGCGATTTTCTAGTGTGTTGAAATTTGCATTTTAACCTACTAAAATTTGATGGGCTATACCTTAAATTTTTCTTAAAATGTTTGATAAAAAGTTTAAACTTTTTGGCTATAATTGTTAAAGTTTGTTTAATTTTTACAAATTTTGTACGATGTTCGAAATGTGCTAAACATTTATAAAAAAAAAATATTAACATTAAATAGACAAAAGAAAAATAGCAAAAACTGGTCAAAATGTCACTTAACTTAATGAGCTGACCACAAGGGTATGTACATTAGCGTGGGCCGAAAATCCGCTTTTTGAGAATTTTGTTTGGTAATAGCAAAAATATCGTTCATTATACTCTAAAAAATATCTGTGTGCAATGTGAAAATTTTTGGTCAATATCCTAGGCTCGCCCAAGTCCATCAAAGTTCAAGTACTAAAAAAAAATTTTTCTTACTTAACTTTGATTCTCTACAAAAAAGGTCCATATACCAAATTATGTAGGACTAATACATTAGAAGATTATTGCAATTTTAGGAAAAAAATGTTTTACTTAATTTATTTATTAATTTTTATTTTTTGGCCATATTGAACTTTGATGGACTTGGGCGAGCCTAAGATATTCACCAAAAAATATCATATTTCACACAGATTGTTTTTAGAGCATAGTGAACATGATTTTTGCTATTACCAATCAAAATTCTAAAAAAGCGGATTTTTGGCCCACGCTAATCTACATATCTAAAAGTAGTCCCAAAACTTCATTTGTTTTTCAGTTTTTCTTTCTTTTAACTACCGATTTCACAAGCAATTAAAGTAAGAAATGAGTTTTTCTCTTTTGTCAGTTTTCATATTAAATTCAAATTAAAAATAATATTTTTTT
>NW_023474821.1:0-311 GCF_013731165.1 Rhagoletis pomonella
TGCTAAAGAAAAATTAGAAAGATTAAATAAAAATTTTCCAAAATTCGTTTCCCAACAGCTTAATGCACTTTGTGCAGAATATATAGATATATTTTCACTAGAATCAGAACCCATTACCACTAATAATTTTTACAAGCAAAAACTACGTATGAAAGATGATAATCCAGTTTATGTAAAAAATTACCGAATCCCACAAGCTCATAAAAGCGAAATTTGTAAACACGTAGATAAATTAATTAAAGATGACATAATAGAGCCGTCTATGTCAGAATATAATAGCCCAATTCTGCTGGTACCCAAAAAATCTCTAC
>NW_023474821.1:411-2204 GCF_013731165.1 Rhagoletis pomonella
TCCCATTGCCACGAATTGATGATATACTAGATCAATTGGGTAGAGCTAAATATTTTTCATGCTTGGACTTGATGTCCGGCTTTCATCAAATTGAGTTACATAAAGACTCTAGGGACATAACATCGTTTACGGCAGACGATGGCACATATCGTTTCAAAAGATTGCCATACGGCTTAAAAGTAGCCCCAAACTCGTTTCAAAGAATGATGACTCTTGCTTTTGCAGGTCTTAAACCATCCCAAGCATTTCTCTATATGGATGATTTGGTAGTATTAGGTTGCTCCGAAAAACATATGTTAAAAAATTTGAGAGATGTATTTTCAACTTGCAGAAAATACAATTTAAAGTTACATCCGGATAAATGTTTATTTTTTAACCAAGAAGTTACTTACCTTGGACATAACTGCACAAATAAAGGAATTTTGCCTGATCCTAGTAAATTTGAAATTGTACTAAATTATCCAACCCCAAAAACAGCAGATGAAGTTAAAAGATTTGTAGCATTTTGTAACTATTACCGAAGATTTGTTCCAAATTTTGCAGAACATTCTAGAATTTTAACAAGGTTATGTAAAAAGAATGTTTCCTTCGATTGGACAGAAGAATGTCAAAAAGCTTTTGTCTACTTGAAGGAGGCATTAATTAACCCAAATATTTTGCAATATCCAGATTTCGATAAAGAATTTTGTATAACAACAGATGCTAGTGGATTTGCCTGCGGCGCAGTTCTTAGTCAAGAATATGAAGGCAAACAATTACCAATTGCCTATGCGTCAAGAGCATTCACAAAAGGTGAAAGCAATAAAGCTACAATTGAAAAAGAGTTAGCAGCAATCCACTGGGCTATAACTTATTTTAGACCATACGTTTATGGCAGAAAATTTTTGATTAAAACAGACCAC
This sequence comes from Rhagoletis pomonella, assembly GCF_013731165.1. Classification (NCBI taxonomy): domain Eukaryota; kingdom Metazoa; phylum Arthropoda; class Insecta; order Diptera; family Tephritidae; genus Rhagoletis; species Rhagoletis pomonella. The sequence goes on from NW_023474821.1 coordinate 1,314, forward strand.
CGCCCCTTAATATACTTATTTTCGATGAAAAACCCCTCATCAAAATTAACTAGAGTTCGATTGGAATTGGAGGAATATGACTTTGAGGTGGAGTATATAGCTGGAAAAGAAAACTACGTGGCGGATGCGCTTTCACGCATCAATATAAATGATTTAAGAGAAATGTCAATTAAAGCATGTCAAATACTAAAAGTTGCGACGAGATCGGAAACTAAGCAAAAATCAAATAATAAAAATATTAATAAAGAAAAAAGTCACATTGAGAACCCAATAATATATGAAGCGCTAAATAAATGTGAAGTTAAAAAGCTAGCCCAGCTCGTTTTCGACCCCCCGAAACTGAAGTTCAAAAAGGGAAAGAAAATTTGTAGCAAAATAGATATTAATGATTTAATTGTTGAGGCGAAGATTGATTCAGGTCAATCCTTTGCCAGGCTTTCAAAAGAAGCCGGCAATTCAAGTATTAATAATTCAATTGTTGAGGCGAATATTGATTTGGGTCAATTCTTTGCCAGGCTAATGAAAGAAGCCGACAGTTTGAAAATAAATAAAATACAGTTGTCCTTAGGAGACAAATTGTTCAAGAATAATTATACTCGAGTAAGCACATTTAAAGAAATTGGTACCAAAGTTCTCAAAAACTTAACAATTGCATTAACTCCGGAGGTTATGCATGTGACTGATAAAGATACAATTAAAAATTTATTGAAAAAGTATCATGATGATCCTGTTACTGGTGGCCACCCAGGAATCAATCGAACAACTAATAAAATAAAACAAAAATATTATTGGAAAAACATGAAAAATGATATAAAAAATCACTTTAAAAAATGCATGGAATGCAGCAAAAATAAAGTAAATAAAAATTTAAAAGAACCAATGGTGATAACG
>NW_023474821.1:2304-3378 GCF_013731165.1 Rhagoletis pomonella
ACAAAAGCCTTCGATACGGTGCAAATTGATACAATTGGACCGTTGCCCGTATCGGTATGTGGAAATGAGTATGCGGTTACCATAGTGTGTGATCTGACAAAGTATCTGATAGCAATTCCAATTGCGAGCAAACACGCGAAAACGGTGGCAAAAGCCATTTTTGAAAACTTTATTTTGGTATATGGTTGTATGAAGACCATCATAACTGATATGGGGACCGAATACAAAAACAACGTATTTGAGGAATTGTGTAAACTTTTAAAAATTGAACACAAGACTTCTACCCCATATCACCATCAAACTTTGGGCACCGTTGAACGTAGCCACAGAACTTTTAATGAATACATTCGTTCTTACATATCCATTAACAAAGATGATTGGGATGAGTATATCAAGTATTTTGCATACTGTTACAATACAACACCATCTACGGTTCATGGTTATTGCCCATACGAGTTAGTTTTTGGAAAAATACCTCTGACTTACGAATTTTTAAAAGAAAATACAATTAGCCCAGTTTATAACTATGAGGCCTATGAGAAAGAAATTAAATATAGATTACAAGTAGCTCAACAAAGAGCTCACATATTGGTAAAAGAAGCTAAGGAGAGACAAAAGGTTTATTATGATAAAAATCTTCAATATAAGGAAATAAAATTAGGAGATTTAGTATTAGTTAAAAATGAAGCAGGTCATAAGTTAGATGATAGATACAAAGGGCCCTATAGAGTAGTAAATATTGATAAGAAAAATAATTATTCTTTAACTCCATATAATGTAGAAAATATAGAATTAATCGATAAGAGTAAGAAAATCATAGTACACAAAAATAGGCTTAAGCTATTTGAGTAAATTCACTTAATTTTTAATTACCCATAAATTTTACTTATTCATAAATTTCACACTTAAAGTTTTATGACCATAAATAAAGAAATATTTTTTGTACACAAAATATGTTAGTTATTAGTATCATAAACAAAAACCCGACCCTAACCATAAAAAATTTTAAAAAAAAAAAAAATCTAAAAACAAATCTGAAATTAACAAGTAAACAAACATATGAATTATAATCCA
>NW_023474822.1:0-3378 GCF_013731165.1 Rhagoletis pomonella
AGCAGCACGGCGGGTGATTCTCGGCAACAGCGGAGCAACGGTTGAGCAACGGTGGGAGCGCTAGCAGCACGGCGGGTGATTCTCGGCAACAGCGGAGCAACGGTTGAGCAGCTACGACGGATGATATGCGGCAGCGGGTGACTTCTAACAGCAACTGGCCCTCGGCAACCGGTGGAGCGAAACGACATAGCAAGACTCACTCCAGGCACTGCCATTCCCCTAGTCGCTCTCTACAAAAGTAGGGGCTGGAACGGGTCGGCAGTGTCGGAGGCTCAACCAGCCGGCGACCAATTAGGATGCCTAAATGGCGTGCAATCCTGGTCTGCCGGCGGGTTGAGTCGTACTTGGTTTTGGCTTGGCCAATCGGTGACACATTGGCGCGCCCGCAGGCACACCAGCTGATCGACCGATTGGTTACGCCGAGCTTGGCTTGGCTGGCCGGCAAGACATTAGCGCGCAAGCACGCCACCCGCTCATCGACCAGTCAAGTCAGCTACTCACCTAGCAAGACTGACCTGACTACGCACTTGTTAAGCCTTTTATACCTGTTGCGCTGCATGCTTGTTGAGAATTCGTCGTGTGCCGTCCCGATTTATGCAGTGTGGTGAGCGAAGTGGTTGGTGAGTTATTCGGGCATGCTGCTGGTGTGCTGCTAGCAGTGCTCACTTGGTGTAGTGTATATGTACAATGGTGTGTGTATGTACGTCGCTGTATGTATGTCTGTATTCACATGTACAGTGGAGTATGTATGTACAATGTTGTATGTATGTGCGGTGCAGTATGTATGTACAATATTGTATGTATGTACGATGCTGTATGTTATTGTATCGTAGCGGATATGCTACGTTACAGTCCCCCTCCCACTTCGGGGGACGGAAGGTTGCGGCGTTCTAGAGCTACGGTGGCTCAGCCGGTGTGTGTGCGTCCCGTTTGTGTTGTTACTTTATTTAAAAAGAGAATTTTACATGGCATGCTATTACTAAGCTATCTATATGTGTACATGTATATGAATAAGTATATATATAAAAACGATTGAAACTTATTATTATTATTCTTTTACAGAAGTTCCTATTCTACTTTCTTATTTCGCTTTTACGTACGGATACAAGTATACACTAATTACAATGCTTTTATGCAAACGGAATTAAATAATTACAAATTTAAACAGGTTTTTGAAAAGCAAAAAAAAAAAGCTAAATAAGGTCTCTCGGTTGAGGACGGCGGGGTGTGTTCCTGGGCGGCTCACTTGGCCGGTGTTTGGCGCTATGTCTTCGTTTTCGGGCTCTTCGCTGGCATCTGTTATTTGTTGGTTGCTGGCTGCGGGTGGTTGCGTCATCTCCTCTGGTGAGTTTTCGATGGTGATTAGTAATTCTGCCTGATGAAGACGCGGCTTGTTCGGAGACCACAGCGTGGCTTTGGATGGTGGTCGTTACGGTCGTGTTGCGGGGGCCGGTCCATTGCTTCGCTGGCTGGTTGCACTTGGGTGTGTTCATACGGCCGGCGATGGTGCTAGGCCTGATGATTCTGCCAGAGAGCTTTCGGTGATTTCTCAAAAATTCGGTTCGCTTCTGCTCTTCCCGTAAGTGCTCCCTCTCAGTTGTCGCGCACAACTTGGCGGGTGTGTCTGGTTTCCGCAAGTTGGCTGCGGCTAGTTGTTGGCCATCCAGCGTGATGGCGATCCCTCTTTTCCTGAGAAAGTCCATTCCCAAAATTATGCGTTCAGCGAGATTTGGGATCACTGAGACCAGCGTCGTCGTTGCTCGTCCGCTGTACTTGATATTAACGGAGTACGTATACGAACTTGAGATGCACGTTTGGTCAGCGAGTTGCACGTTGCGATGGCTGAGCCGTGGTCGGATCATACTCTTCTCCAAGTGCTTGCGTACGGTTTTGTCGACATACGTGACCGTGGCGCCGGTGTCCACCAGTGCTCGCACACTCATGCCTTCGATCACTACGTTGGCGTAGAATCGGCCATCCAATCTTCTTCCGTGCTGTACATTCGTATAAGCGGAAGCGGCGGGGAGCAGGGCCGTTGCTGAGTTGCGCGTTCTGGCGGGCGGATTAGCATCGGATGAGCTGGCGGTGTCACATAAGCAGTCTCTGGAGAGAATGTTGTCCTGGCCACATCTGGAGCAGAATAGTTTCTTAACTCCTCGGCATTGGAAGCGGCGGTGTCCGTGTGCTTTGCATCGCCAGCAGGATTTCTCTCTACTGTAACCTTCGACCAGGGGGAGTAGGCTGTGTGCCGTCTGTCTATTTTGTCTGGCTTCTTCGCTCTTCAGGAGCTCAAATTCATCGGTGAGCTCCATCAGCTCTTCAATTGTCCTGAACTCACCCCGCTTAACAAAGAGGCGGTACTCCACGCGTAGGCCATCGTAGATGCGCTCCAGGTGGTCCTCCTTGTGCATAGTCGGGTGTTGGCGTATCAGGGTTTGCAGTGCCAGGATGTAATCTTTCGCTTTCTCTCTGCTCTGTTGCTTTCGTTGTCGGATGGCATCTTCCAGTTGGCTCATATACCGCCTTGGCAGGAAGAAACTCTTCACTTCGGCAAGGAATGCAGCCCATGAGCGGATATGCGGTTTTCGCACGCGATACCATTGAAGGGCCTTCCCGCTTAACACTTCAGGTATGGTTGGGAGGAGGTTGTCCGGTGGAATGCGGTAGCACTCAGCTAGTTCTTCGATTCTCTCGAGGAAATCGTGCAGCGCGTCGCCTCCCGAATAGTGCACACCCCAGCGACGGACGGTGTTCATTAGTTCGGCGTCGCTCATCTCGTTGCTTCTTGGCGTTATATGCCCAGTCTCTTCTGGTTGTGGGCTTGCGTTGTCGATCTGGATGGAAGGGAGGTGGCCGAGTGACAGCTTCACGGGCCTTCTCTCTTCAGTATTAATCTCCCCTTCCAGGTCTCTCAGTAAATTTTCCGTTGATTTGCGGTTGCGCTTTGCCTTTACATATGCGCCAAGTGTGTTACGCAGGTCGGCGACTGTGTATCCCTCTACGAAAATTCGATGTCGCTTGCACTCTTCTATCAACTTCTCCTTCTTTAACAGGTATATCCAGCTGAGAGAGTCGACGTTCAGCGTATTGGTTTTGCTCTCGCTGGCGCGTGTGTCATCTGTTGGTTGTGGTGTGTTCGGCGAGCCCGCTTCCGCAGTGTTGGTGCTTGAAACATTTTTTGCACATGCGCCTGCAGAGCTGGGTCCCTGCTCGGGCGCCATTTATGAGGTGGGTTTTGTCAAAGGCTGAGGTGAACTCAGCCGATCCAGAGTCCGGCGAAGGTCCCACTAACCCCCACCAAATAAAACACACTATTTTAGTGTATTTACTTCGAACACACACACACACACGGCGCTACGACTAGAGTGCTAGCAACCT
>NW_023474823.1:0-3377 GCF_013731165.1 Rhagoletis pomonella
TTTCGAATAGACCGGTCCCTGGTCCACCTACCAGAAAAAAAAGTAAATTTTTTTAGCCTAAAACATGGTGGTTACCGAAAGATATTTATATACAAAGTTTCATGAAAATCGGACCAGCCGTTCGCGAGATTACCTGTTACAAAAAAAAGGGACTTCTCTTTATATAATTAGTATAGATTAATAAAAACAGTTTTTATTTATTTTATGTATTATGTGATTTCTGGAAGCGTCGAATACAAAAAAGGGCTGTGACTGGGTTTATGTAATTTAAAATTGTATTGAATAGAATTGAAATTTTGAATTGCGCCGTTGTTGCAGAGGACCATCGACATATGTTAGTGTTTAGCCGAGCTACTCCTCCGATTGTGGCATGCGCCTTGATGTTGTCGCACAAAGGGGAGGGACCTAAAGTTTTACGCCGACTCCTGCCGGCGGCCGACCACTATTACAAAAAACATTTTCTTTTTTTATGTTGGCCGGAACTGGGCTCGAACCCTCACCCTGCGGAATGGTAGTGCGCACTTCTAACCACTACACCACAGCGATCGCTTAATTAATTTTAATCACTAATCGTGATTAACCATTTATTCGTTAATTTTTAATCATTCATAGGGCCGTTTTCTAATGTAAGCAGTAAAGTTGCCTTTACTAACAGGGCAGATAAATTGTTCCTCAATTTAAAGTGTTTTCGTTTTCTTACCTTGCCGGTAAAAATAAATTTGTTATTCCGTAGAGTGAAACTTCACTACATTTCCGAGAGTGAAACTTCACTACATTCGTCATAAAATTTCAAAGGTTGGCAATGCAACATAAGCAAATATAGAGCAAGAGCAACTGTTAGCAAAAACCAAAACTTTGGTTGAAATATCTAATATATCTGGCTCATGAACCAAAACCGAGCCAAAATTTAAAGTTGGGTACAAATTTTAAAGGTTGCATCGGGTGAGCAACAGTTTATCGATTCGAAAAATTAATGGGCTGATGAGAAAACGAAAACTCGTATATCGAGACGATAAAGTGTTCGGTAAACTAAAGGTTAGATGAGAAAACGGCCCATAGACTAACATTTTGTCGACAATACTCGCATAAGATAGTCCCAAATTTTCAGAAAAGAGAAAAGTGATTTTCTTCAAAGCTTTTGAATGAAGTCTTGCCTGAACTTACTAATTCGGAATTTCTACTATTACTTATAGAGTAGGGTATTCATAAAGTCTGGGTAATGAAATAAAAATGTTTCTATTATATGTTCCATAAATATTAGGAGACTTTTACTGTTTAATTTATTTTTTGAACATAAACTTGTTACTTGAACTTCTTTTTCCAAAAAGTGAGGATGTCAAAATTTTAATAGATACCGGATGTACGGCAATTTTCTAAAAAGGTCTCTTGATAGATTAGTTCATGAAAATTATTCCAAACGAAAACTTAAAATTGATAAAAAAATCTTAACTAAATTATATTAGAAGTTTTAAGTTTATCCCACTGTAAGTGTGAAATCAGTTGCTGTGTGTTTCCATGATACGAAAAACCACCTGACAGTTAAGCATATTGTAAAATTTCATGCTACCATACGCAGTATCTAAAATTCTCCAAATTTTGTTATTCATTTTTCGTTTGTTTAAAAACATTTCATTCTTAGAATCGAAATTTTACCAATCAAAATGTCTTTTGTTTTTTAAATATGCATACTTCACACCAACTCCAATATTGAACAGTGAAGTATATTTTAATTTTACCCAAATAAACAACGATATAGTTTAATGGTCAAGAACATATCGCACACCGTCTTCAAAAGAGTCACAACTCAAAATAATACGTTTGTCAGAAAATGTGAAAAACTCTTTCTAAGCACATGATAATCTTATGGGCAAGGGCGACTTTACCTTAGGTTTTTTTTAACAAATTATAACAAAAATTTGCTCCAGCATTTGCTGAAACTTAAATAAAAGCTCTGCGTACATTTTTAGCGCATAACTGAAAAATGCCAAATTTTGAGTTGTGACTCTTTTGAAGACGGTGTGCGATATGGAGGATTCACAACAGGTGTTAAGTGTCGTAATGTGTTAAAGTCTTGAAATTTTTAAACGTAAAATAACACCTAGTACTTCTTTAGGCGTTTTTTAACATAACCAAAATGTTTTTAAACTAGTAGAAAATATATTTTTGGCTCTTATTATACCCAACGAATCCTTCAAATCGATTTTAACCGTTATTTTATATTGAACAAATTTAAACCTTTAAGACATTACGACGTCTAAAACGAATTGTGAATACCCTAAATATGCATTAGATTACACATCAAAATTTGTAATTTCAGTCATCGAATTATATCAGAAACAATCGCAACCGATATAGAAAACTGTAATAGTCCTGGCTAGTTACATTGTGAAATAATCAGATGGCATAAAGACACTAAATATTTATAAAATATGTTCACAAAAATTTTATTAACCTAAATGTAAAGTTTTTGCGAAGTGTTTATCGAATTTAATGTATAATTTAAACATTATTAATATAAGATATTAACAATTTTTAAAAGGTAAATATTAATACAACTGTTTTATATATAATTCCAAATTTATAAAATCTCCTCTACCAAAAAACTTAAATTGGGTAATACCGCTTCTAATTTTTACAATTGAGCAATTGTCAAAAATCTGCCTTTTTATCAAAAAGTTGTTTACCAGGGTGTCTTTGTACTAATGATTGGTTCTGAATTAAAGAATGCACACACATAAAAGATTGCAGCCTTTTCAATACTCATTCAGTGTTAAACCTTTTTTTGATTTGGCATTGGTGTTTTCATTCTTGCTATGAATATGTTGATGTGTGAATTTATAACTGCTTTGAGTGAATGGAAAATTTAAAAATTATAAACCTCAATCTTAAGCGAGGAATAAGTAATGAAAACTGAATAGAAAAATACTTACACAGCTCTGCTATTCAGCCACACAAGTTAGAGCGGAGCGTTCATTTTCAGTCCTAAAACTTATTTTGAGTGACCTTCGCTGCAATTTATCAGCTGAGATTTTAGAAAAAATTATGTTTTTGAATACCAATTAAATGATAATTTCAAAATAGCAAAAATTCATACAGTCAATCCACTTTACTGAGTACAGAGTTTCTTGCAATGCGGAAAATGTTTTTTACATATTTTATTTTTCGCTAATTCTTTATAAGCAACAAAACTCCAAAAATGAGAGAACCAAACTTCACGCAAAGTTAAAGAAAATTCTATAAATTTTTATAAAAACATTTCACTTTTTAATTACCCTTTTTAGACAAAATTTGGGTAAGCAGTTTTGTAGCCCGTTTAATTTTAGTAGAACAAAGTGTAAATTTGAAGGTGCTATGACTTGCCGTTGATTTTTGGCTTG
>NW_023474824.1:0-3377 GCF_013731165.1 Rhagoletis pomonella
TTTTTTGGTCTATATTTGTTGAAAATAGCATACAAAGCAAATATAGACCCAAAAAATATGAATTTTCAAAATTTGGAGGAACAAAATTTGGCCGCTATACTGAGATTTTTGGATTCTGCAATCTTGTTTTCTCAAGAACACGAATAGATCTAGTAAATCCTAGTATGAGGCTTGTTCGTATGGCCAACAGATATCAAACCCGATATATGCGCACTCTAGCTTTTAAATTTTTATTGAACCGCATTTTCGTACAGCACCCACTAAAAATGCAGCTCATTTAAACATTTTGTGCTGCTATCTGAAGTAGTTTTTAAACTTTATCTGCTCTTCAAACACATTAATTTAGAATAAAATTATGTTTAAAGTCAGATAAATATTAAAACCTACTTGAGAAAGCGGCCCTTAGGCGCAAAATTTATCTTTTATTAAAGTTCATTTATTTAATTAAGAACTAATATAAAAGTAATCAAAGAGAATATTATGCCAAAGATTTTTTTATTTGGCTACATGCCAGCGTAGCGTGGGGATAAGGTAAACATATGGTTCGAATTCATTGATTATTTTACTTTAGTACGGAACTTTTAGTTCTAAGTAAAACCATGTTTACATTTTAGTTTGATGAAATATATATTTCCACATTTTTAAAAAACAAAGTCAAGTCGGTTTGATTTCTGATAGAACTTGTCAATAACATCGGTGGTACTTGCATTAATGCCGCTGTGTGTATATATGAGCCAAGGCAAGCCCGATTAGCCTTTCCTCCGTCATACGAGTTCTTAACCAGATTTTAAGTCGTTTTAAAGAAGAAGAGTTGCGTTCCGCAGACGTTTAGTTAACTATTTAGTCACACATTATCAGTTATTTCAAGAACTTTACTTTTGTTAAAAATTTCAGCAGTTTTCTTCGAAGCTAACGGAAAGAGGTAAAAGGGCAATTGATGCCCAGTGAATCCGCCAATGAATAAGAGACACTTACAGTTTTATGCCATCTCCGAACGGTGAATGGTTTTTATGAGAAGCTTTATCAAGGCAGAAATACACTCTGAGGTTTTCCAATGCCTGCCGAGGGGTGACCTGTCATTCTACAACTTAATGCATAATTTTTCACAAAAAATACATATGTAAGTACATACACTGTGAAACGAAAAGCAGAAAAAAAGCGGTTCTAATATTTTTTTTGGTTTCTGACTTTTACAAGCTTTTGCTTGCGCAAAAAAAACTAGGGCCACACAAAAATTCTCGAAACGCTTTAGAAAAAACTGAGTAGATGGCGGCTTTGGGGGGATATGCACAAACATATGTATGCCAGCTGATATGCAACGTGCATAGCCATTTGAAGGGAGAGGACTTTGCGGCTATGTAATATTACAATTTAGAATTGTACTGAAAGTGAATGCACAGTTCTAGTTTTGTAGCATAACAACAACGGAATTTGTTTGGGTTATGTAATCGTTTATCATTTAGTTTTACCACATGCCCGCGAATTATTTCTGTTCGTTTGTAGGCTGGTGGGACACTGCGTATGAGCTACCTGCATCAGCTTGAAATATACATATAAACAAGGAAGCCAGTAAAAATTGAAATAGATAATATTTAGGTTAGAGACATTTTTAACATCCTTAATGAACAAGAAAATAAATAGTGAATTTCCAGAGCATTTAAACCAAAGGCCGTTTTTGTATTTTCATTTTGAAATATGAGTGTTTTTTCTCTCTAGAAAATAATGAATGCTACCTCACATACGCGGTTTTGCATTTTGTTGGTACGCGGTTTTGTACTTTAAACGACGATAAGCATATTATTTTCTTAAATTAAAAAATACATTGCAACATTAGGGCGGTTCCGAACCAGTGTATAACTTGTTGCACAAAATTTACTTCAAGCAAGTCTTTGGGCATTTTGGCTCGATTTAAAAATGTTGTTACCCCTTTATGATAAGGCTCTACTCCTTTTCATTGCTGGAGAGAAAGTCTATTTACAGTAAAGTTTTTTTCTTAGAATCGCATGGAACCAGAACACTGTTAAATAAAGTAATGGTAAGATTACAATTACCATTACCAATTCCATTACAATTAGAATAGATACTACTACCATTTCCAATACTAATCCCATAACATTTCCATTACCATAAGCATTACCATTCCAAATTCCGTAACCATTACCATTACCAGTTCAATTACCATTACCATTATCATCACCATTACTATTGCCTTTACCATTACCGTAACCATTACCTTTACAATTAGCAGTACCATTACCATTACAATTGCCATTATCATTTCAATTACCATTACCAGTATCTGCAACTACCCCAACCATTGCCATTAAAATTAAATTTCTATTACCCTAATCAGAACTCTGACCATTACCATATTCAATCGTAACTAAATACAACATTTTCGAACACTGGCGACTGTTTTATCTTATTACTTATGCGCTTTAAAGCTACTCATATAAATTAGTTAGCGCAGTATAAGCCTCTTTTATTCATGTCATTTCATACCTGCCAAGAAAGCAAAATCAAGGGAGCCAATAAAATGGGTTAAGCAGTAAAAAATTTTAGCAACTCAGCTAAAACTCCGATAAAAATCACAAACACAATCGGCGCCATAATGAATGCGCAACAGCGTCAACGTTCGCAGTTCGAAGTGGAAAGTCACATTTAAAAAAATGGTTGTCTTATGCAGTTTCACCCTTAATTCCTAGCCACGGAACAACCAACGCACTGGCTCGTCGTTTGGCCGTTTGTTTTTTATGGTCGACCCGCCTTTCATTCGCCGCCAAGACATTCATCAAATGAGCATTTAAAATTTATTGCTGCCACTATAAAAGCAGAATCCAAAGGATAGTGAGAGCAGCCAGAGGAAACGAAGGTGCATACATACATACATACATACATATATCGAAAGTGGAAAGCGGTGAAGAAAACCAGATACTGTGGGAAAAACAATTTCACTTACATAAGGTGGAAATATAGACTGGTAGAAAGTTTGATAAATTAGTGAAAATGTTTATAGCTTGTACTTTAAAGCAGGAAATATGAGCTGCTGACTGGAGAAGTGCAGCAAGCATCGGCGTAGAAAACGATTTATTGCATCAAGTTTTTGGGGTGAGATATTGCGTGACCTACTGAGAAAAAAGTGAGAATGGGTTTTACTTATTATAAATGTAAATTAATTAAGTAAATACCAGATGAACTCTGGAAATTACGCCATTTTTAAAAGTCAAAACATGCGAGCTTTTGCAAAAAAAAAAATGCAATAAAAACAGTGCATGTCCTTGCAACAACAATGTTTGCATTTGTTTTTCGTAAAAAGCTGGCATCGAGAATGTTCATTTCACCAATTTGGCCAGCACAGAAAAACATTCGAAAAAATA
>NW_023474825.1:0-1416 GCF_013731165.1 Rhagoletis pomonella
TTTATATACTTAGACTTTCTGGCTGATACGTGCCCGTTTTCGCCACTAAGATATCTTGTTAGAGGTTTGGCAATTGCCGCATAACCTTTTACAAATCTCCTGTAATACCCCGCCAGTCCTAGAAAAGACCTCAGGCTACGAAGAGATTTTGGTATTTCATAGTTAACTATATCTTTAGTTTTGTTAGGACATGTCTTAATTCCATCACTGGATACCCTAAAGCCTAGAAATTCTACTTCGGTGTGAAAAAATTTTGACTTTTCAGGTGCTACTCGCATATTTGCTTGCAAGAGTTTTGTCAGTATTCTCTTTACATCTGTTCTATGCTCTTCTGTTGACTTGGAAAAGATTATTACGTCATCTATGTACACATGACAACACTGTCCTATTTCCTCTCGCAGCGCGTCATCTATCGCTCTTTGAAATATGCTTGGTCCATTTTTCAGGCCAAACGGCAATCTTCGAAACTCATACTTGCCGTTATTGACTGAAAATGCAGTCTTTTCCCTGTAAGATTCTTCTAACAATATTTGGTGAAATCCTGCTTTCAAGTCAACTGTAGTATAATATTTGGCTTGCCCCAAGTTAGATAAGATCATCGAAATGTCAGGTATTGGGTAACGATCGGCCACCGTCTTTTCATTCAACTTTCGATAATCAAAAACTAATCTGTATTTCAGAGCCTCATCCTTCTTTTCACTCTTCTTTGAAACCACCAATACTGGAGCATTATAGGGAGATCGCGACGACTGAATTATACCGTCTCTCAATAATTTTTTAATTTCTTCATTGACAAATGGTACAGCGGCCATATTATATGGCCGTGGCTTTGAGTATACCGGCCCTTTATCAAGAGTCCGTATAGTAGCTTTAATGTTTGTGTTAAAGGTAAGTTTCTGATCGGGCTGTGCAAATACTTGCATTACTTCTCTAATCATATCCCCAAACTTACTCTTGATTCTTGTAGGGACGCATTCTAGATTTATATCGATATTATTCACCTGTTCACATTCATAAAGTTCTATCGGTTCAGTACCTTCTTTAAATATTAGAAGAGACTGTCTTGTATTGCGTGAGAAAGTCATACCCTATAATAGCATCAAAAGTTTTTAATGCTGGGAGTATGAAAAAATCAGAAATCTTACCAAATAATTGTATTTTACATTTTTCTGTGATTTTGTTAAATCCATTTACAGTTCTAGCTAAGAATGCGTTATCTGTTTTTTTGATATTTTTTAAGTCGGAACGTTTTTTTATGTAATTTTTTGCAGTGCCAGTATCAAGAAGTATATTTAACGTTTCACCGTTGTTTAGTTTCTTCCTGACATATGGCAATGCCGAATTTACCCTAAAAAATTAATCTCATCAGCATATTCCGGATAGTCGGATGGATCTTCGTGTTGTTGCTGCACCACA
>NW_023474825.1:1516-3377 GCF_013731165.1 Rhagoletis pomonella
CATATTCCGGATAGTCGGATGGATCTTCGTGTTGTTGCTGCACCACATTTATGCGTTGTACTTTTGCGGGTGACTGCCTGTCTGATTCCCGCTGCCTCTTTCGCTAATTGTGTCCTGTTGGACGGGGCCTGTGTTTGTGGTGCAGAATTGAAGCCGTATTTAGAAGAAGTTGAATCAATGTCCATAGGAGTTGGTTTGTTATGTTCACCACTATTTGGAACATACTTTTCACGCATATCTTCTCTATATTGCGGATTTGTACGCACTTGAACCGTTCTAGCTTTTTCCTGTTCTGCATCAAAAACTCTAGCGAATTCATACCTTTTCTGATTCGCCTCCAACTCCTGTGCCTTAGCTAAAGCTGAAGACAAGTCCTCGCAACCTACCGAAAACAGAATATCACACCACGGTTTTCTTAAACCAGAAATAAATACGCGCAATGCATCCTTGCGGTATTTTTCGGCTAAGGCGTTTACTAGCGGGTCATTTCCCGAAAACTCCATGGTGACTTTGCTTATTATCAGCGTCAGACTCTTTTCCAGTTCATCATAAAACTCAGAAATAGTCTTGCGCCCCTGCCGCAAAACACTCATTTGGTTTTCTAATATATGCAGTGGTCTTTTGTCAGCGTAGGTATGGTCTAGACGTGCAATAATTGCATCAAAGTTTAATACTGTATTAAATGATGCAAGCACCAAATTCGCTGACCCTACTATTTTATTCCGCATGATAGCTATCGCCTGAAAATGGCGTTCAGTCCCTTCGTATCGCCTAAATAAGCTTATTGCCGTGTGAGCGGCTTGACGCAATGAAACATATTTAGCCTGTTCACCAGAAAATTCAGGCAGCGATTTGATAATGTCCAATGATATTGGACACACTGCGTCTGGGTTATTCACCTCAATAGGTTGGTAGGCAACGATTTTAGGGGCCTTGCATGCCGTTTCTACAGCCATTTGTACTGTTGCTGCGATTTGTTCAGTCATTTTGTTAACAACTGTTTTTTTCACTTTTCACTACACCTAGGATACCTTAAATCCAAAAAAAAAAAGTTGATATAACTCACTTAACTTATACTGCAATTTTAATTGTAGAAGCAGTGTTATACTTGTTCACAATGTTTTCTTAAATATAATGCACTGACTTACACTAAAATGAAATACATTGAATAAATTACTGCACTCTGCCGCTTGCTTCCAAAATTATCCCGTGGGTATTTCTTGAATCACCGGCTGCTGCTTATACCCTTTTCTCTGTAAGGATTTTATGTCCTGTGGGTATTTGTTTGTTCTACTGCTGATCCGTTTTCTCTATGAGAATATATGCGGATTTCCCGTGTGGGCGCCAGATATTTTTGGTTGTCAAATCAAGACTGGCTTTATTTGAATATTCATATTCTAATCTACCTATGCCACCTCTTAATTCTATTTCTTATTTTCTAATTTCTTAAAGCTAAATTGTTGACGCTGCATTTGTATTCACATTTAGTCACGTACATGGATTCGTTCCCACGTTTGTACATTTGCTGCTGCTGCTATTGTTGCTGGTGTCAAGTGTCACATTCCACTACATATGTTAACTTGTACAGAATCGGTCATATCTATAGCACGCCATTTCAAAGTGTTATGGTGCATTTACATGGTATGAATCTGTTCATAAGCCGTATGAATTTTCCTATAAAAGAAGCACCAACTCTATGAAGAAATGAATGAAAGCGATATATATTTAACAATTTTGACTTGTATACTAGACAATATTTTTTTTTGTAAACAACAAATAAAAGCATTTTATTTTGTGTTAGCTTCGAAACTAGAAGCTTATTTTTTTGTTAAATGTGCTTTAAAAAGGACCTACTGCCAAT
>NW_023474826.1:0-1161 GCF_013731165.1 Rhagoletis pomonella
TCTTCATCTTCATCTTCATCTTCATCTTCATCTTATCTTTATATTTGTTTTTGATTATATTTTTGTCTTTGCATTAGTCTTTTCCGCCCAATTGGCGTTTAACGCAGCTATTTGTGTTCTATACCCGTCATATGCTACCTGTACCGTGGCGTTAAATATTTATCGCAAACATAACGGAGCTATAATAATAAGATTTGCTTCAATAATTTGAGTTAAACTTTTTAAACAGGTCGCCACCCTCTTCAGGCACCTCAAAAATAGGTTCATTCCTTATCTTTCTGGACTAAAATCTGAAAAGTGTCAAAATGCCAGAGCGTAAGCAAAATGCGCTCACTAAAAGAGAATAACAGGAAAAGTAAAGGAACGCAAAATACCAAATTTTTAGTCCAAAGAATGGCAACAACAAAGCTAACGTCAAATAAGAATGGAAATGTATGTACAAAACACATTCACACAAGCACAAGCGCAATAAACACTTACTATATCAATTACTTTTTGCCTCCTTCCAATTTGAATTCACTTTTTTACTTTTTAGATTATTCTCACTTTTTGCGTATTCTTTAATTTCCGTTAATTTAAATTCAGTTGAGTTTGACACTTTTCAGGATTTTGCCAGAAAAAATTCTTCTGACTAAATCTGACTACTTTGGACTGATGAGAGTCACTCTCACTGTGTGTTACTCTCTCATTTTTGCTGTCATTTCCGAGTTAAGGAACGCTTTTTGGACTAAATCTGACTACTTCGGACTTTTTCTGACTATTTCTGGGAGATAAGGAACGCTCCTATTATTTTAATTGTGTTTCTGTAAGCTCTTTCTGTACTGTATAGTATGTTAAGCGTAAGACTTTTGTATAATTTAACTAAATTTTACTTTTGAAACAGGTGGCAACCCTCCTACATTTAGCTAGAAAATAGAACTTATTCAAAACCATTTCTTTCGATACCCATATTGGGATAATTCGTTTAACTTAATAAATAATTGGAATTTGATTTTCGTATATATGGCAACCCTTTAAAAGACTAAAACCATAGTGCACATCTGCAGGTCAAACCCTTTCATGTGACACCTCATTTTTGAAAATCGTACGAACGATACAGATTTTATGACTTATGTTAAATATTTAACGCAACCCTCTGCGGCAGAGAAATTTTGAATTCGA
>NW_023474826.1:1171-3377 GCF_013731165.1 Rhagoletis pomonella
GCAACCCTCTGCGGCAGAGAAATTTTGAATTCGATTTTCTAACATGTGGCAACTCCTTTCATGGAACTAAGGCTATGGTGTTCACCCGAAGGACAAGGCCTTTCATGTGACACCTCATTTTTAAAAATCGAACGAACGATACAGAGTTTATGGCTTGGTGTTAAATATTTAACGCAACCATCTCCGAACTCGATTAAGAAGTTTCACTTCAATAAAATATGATAAATAGTTAGTTATAAACTATTTTAAATGGAAGTAGTACCGCTAACTAATTATGTTTGGAATTCGCATACATATATACTCAAAGGGCCGCTCTCTTTAATCACTTAAAGTTTAAAGCGAAACTAATATTGTCTATTACAAAGTTTATAGCGATGACGTGATTCGATGACTTGGCGCGATTTCTGTCCAACTTGTCCAACCTTGGCCACAATGACCTGGAAACCCCATTTGAATTTCGTTACAATCCCTGTATGTAAAAACGCCGACATTAAAATGGCACATTTTTATTCTTAAATAATTCATTCAACAGCGTTAAATGTGCTTACCTGCATAGAATTCCAAAAATAGCACAGCTTACATTATTTATTTATGAGCGAACTGATAATTTTATTTACTCATATGAATGTGTACATACATAATAAACGTTTATTTCCTTAAAAGCATATGCATATACAAATGTTTTTATACACATATGTGTGTATGCATGTATGCACATTAGGGTGGTCACAAAAAAAGTTTTAAATGTTAAGCTCTCACCCCCTAGAATTTTTCTAAACGGAAAAAGAATACCCATATTTAAAAAAAAGTTGTCTATGTATTTTACATGGGGAGAAAACAGTTTCGTAGAAATTTTATAAAATTCTTGGAAATCAATATTGTTAATACAAAAAATCGTTAAATAAACATTAGGGTATTGTTATTGGAAGTTTCTTAAAGAGAAACAAGATATTTCGATCAAAAAATATATATTTTCTACAGTTCTATACCATTTCCACGAAAATTGGTTTTTCCTCTTATAAAATACATTGAAAACTTCATGGGCTTTGTGGTAGTTCTAAAAATATATATTTTTTTTAGTACGGGTATTATTTTTCCCCTTTAGAAAAACTTCAACTCCCCCACCCTCGCATGTATTTTTCGACCAACCTAATGCACATACACCAACACTCACTGTTGATTTCCGGCTCATGCGCATGTAAAAATTCATATATCCATAACGCCACTTGAATATGCGGGTGTATGGGTGTGTGCTTGAATAAAATAAAAATATCCGACTAGTTACTTGTGTACATGGTGAAAGTGAATGTATGTAGGTATATAACCCTTGAACTTTCCTAACGAACTAGCAACAGGTGCTGCCGAATTTCTGGCTGCCCCAAAGCGAATTCCATGAATTTTCATATATGTTTTAACGGGTGATTTTTTAAGAGCTTGATAACTTTTTTTTTAAAAAAAACGCATAAAATTTGCAAAATCTCATCGGTTCTTTATTTGAAACGTTAGATTGGTCCATGACATTTACTTTTTGAAGATAATTTCATTTAAATGTTGACCGCGGCTGCGTCTTAGGTGGTCCATTCGGAAAGTCCAATTTTGGGCAACTTTTTCGAGCATTTCGGCCGGAATAGCCCGAATTTCTTCGGAAATCTTGTCTTCCAAAGCTGGAATAGTTGCTGGCTTATTTCTGTAGACTTTAGACTTGACGTAGCCCCACAAAAAATAGTCTAAAGGCGTCAAATCGCATGATCTTGGTGGCCAACTTACCGGTCCATTTCTTGAGATGAATTGTTCTCCGAAGTTTTCCCTCAAAATGGCCATAGAATCGCGAGCTGTGTGGCATGTAGCGCCATCTTGTTGAAACCACATGTCAACCAAGTTCAGTTCTTCCATTTTTGGCAACAAAAAGTTTGTTAGCATCGAACGATAGCGATCGCCATTCACCGTAACGTTGCGTCCAACAGCATCTTTGAAAAAATACGGTCCAATGATTCCACCAGCGTACAAACCACACCAAACAGTGCATTTTTCGGGATGCATGGGCAGTTCTTGAACGGCTTCTGGTTGCTCTTCACTCCAAATGCGGCAATTTTGCTTATTTACGAAGCCATTCAACCAGAAATGAGCCTCATCGCTGAACAAAATTTGTCGCGAAATTTGCGCGAAACACATTTCGAACCGAACACTGATTTTGGTAATAAAATTC
>NW_023474827.1:0-3376 GCF_013731165.1 Rhagoletis pomonella
TTTACTCGAGTTATCGTGTGCACAGACGGACAGACGGACGGACGGACAGACAGTCACCGCTTAATCGATTTCTTTTTTCATTCTGATCATTTATGTATACATTTGTCTATATCTATCTCGATTCGTTTTGCCTGTTACAAACAACCGTTATGTGAACAAAGTTATAATACCCTTGTGCACAAGTGCGCTCGGGTATAAAAAAACGAGGTGTTTTGCCGCCCCTGTCATAACTTTCTGCATTTTATGCGCCTGCGCGTCTTAGCCTCTGCACGAACAGCAATGCTCCCGCGTAATTGCAAAGCGCGCAACTAAAGCGCTATCAAAGCTGCACTCTCAGCCAACTCACCTGCTCTCTGCGACTAATGCAGACCATGCTCGCTTGCCTTGCTCCTCCAATCGTCCATACTTCGGACAGCAACAACAACAACAATCCATAACCATTCAAGCTCAAAATGTCAAAGACCAGCTTTTTTGCCACAGCAACTTGCATTGGTCGATTTTGCACTTCACTGGCAGTGGCTGAGCGCGCGCCAGCTGATAGACTTGACTTGCATTGGACGTGCGTTTAGAATTCCATCATTGTGGCTCAATCGCCAGTTGAGTACGCGAATTTGGACGAGCCGGTCGTGAAGCGCGCACAAGTTAGCATAGTTGGAGGTGGAAAGTGGACGATTAACTAAATAGTAACTACTCGTACATTAAAAACGACGAATAGTGGCTATGTAAATAATATGTATGTAATGCAAAAAGAAACAATAAAATCTCAGCGAGAGACGGCTACGAAAAAAGCACTTTGCTGTGTGGTGCCACTGATCGTCGATGAGGAATGGCTGTCAATTTGTCAATACTAACTATAAAGCTGTGTGCATACATATGTATGTATGTACTTGCATATCGCACGCTTCTTACATACTGACATTTCCAAATTAGAAATCGGCGACTAAATAATGCAAGTGTATGCTTGTATATGCTTGCTGTTGACAGCTTTCAGAAAATTACAAGAAACCAAACCAGAAAAAAAGTGAATTTTAAAAGAAGAAATGTTGGCACTAAATGCGGGCAATTTTGTGGCATAGAGACCAATCACAAATGCTTTGTTGTTATTCGGATGTATTTTTTTTTTGTTTTTTTCTTTTTAGTTGGAGAAAGGTTTTTACCGCTGGCTGTGTGTGTGTGTGTGTGTGTGCGTGTTTGGGAAACCTGAATTACGAGCTTAACAGAAAAAGAAATGAAAGCAAAACAAAATTAATATAACAAACTTTTTATTGCTACAACAGCGATTGTGCAAAGAAATATTAGATGATGCTGTTTACAACAAAAATAAAAAATGATATCTAACTCATGTAAAAAACAAACTGTAACAAATGAAGCTTACCAAGTGTAGAACATAAAAGCAAAGTGTGCAATCGCATTAGCTTGAAATTAGTATATGACTTGAACAACAATGAAAAAAGTACAACAATAACAACGACGAGTCGTACCAGCAGCCGCCAAGTTCTATTCATCAACAGTTGCTCTGCTATTGAATAAATTTTAGTGGTTGCTTTTATTATCATAGTAGTTACGACTATGACATAAATTTAGTACATATGTACATAGATACATTCATATGCAAATACATGTGCTGTACAATGTACCAAATATTTGCATAGGTTCTCAAGTCTATGTATGTATGTAGGTAGCTCTTGCTCATCATGAATGGTGAAAAAGTGTGATTGCTGTTTATGAAGAGGTTGTGCCAAAAACGCCCACAATAAAAACAAATTACAATTACGATTTTTTGAGTCATCGACTCGGCTTTTGCAACTGTAAACAACAATGTATGTACATACTTATACATACTAAGGTGGTCCTTAAAAATATCAACATCTAATGATGAACCTCTTTGGAGATGATTATGAATTTGTGTGATTTGCTCTAAAGTGGAGTACCGTTTTTTCAAATAGGTTTTAGAATTTATGTGCCCTTCAGATACGATTTTTTAGAACAAAATTTGTTTCTTTAGGGCAGTTAATTTCATAATCTACTTGAGAAACCGGCCCATAATATGTCAAAAATCCTTACTTCTTGCATAGAACACAAAACGCCCGTGACCCATACAAAATACAGATTTTCAAGGATCACCATAATACATACATACATATGTACATATATAAATATCAAACACGATCTTCAAAAGTGACACAATTCAAATAGGCACTAAAAATTAGCACAGAGCCTTTATTTCCCTTTCATCAAACGCTGGAGAAAAGTTTTGTTATAATTTGTTGAAAAAACCTAAGATAAAGTCTACCTTGCCGATATGATTAGCATGTGTTAAGAAATAGTTTTTTGCATTTTCTGACGAACGTGTAATTTTGATTTGTGTCACATTTAAAGATCGTGTGCGATATAAATGTACATATCTGCAGACATTTATACTTATGAATAATTTCAGCACCTCCCCATTAAGAGCCTTGCAAAATATGAAAATCTGCATAAATATGTAAATAACCACTAACGTATTCGCACGCGAGTGTAAACATACATATGTATGTGTCTACATACATATATATGTGCATTAGGGTGGCATTTGTACAAGTAAAGCTCTCAACCCCTAGGATTGTTCTATACCGAAAAAATATATTCCCCTGTTTTTTTTTTCAAATTCAAAAAATATTTAGAGGTCGCATAAAGCGCGCAAAGGTTTCCATGCATATGAGGGAAAAACAAGTTTTCGTTGAAATGGTATAGAAATCAAAATTTTTTGATCGGAAAACTTCGCTTCTCTTCAGGAGATTACCAATAATAATACTTAATTGTTTATTTTACCATATTTTAATACCATCGGGTTTTTATGGGTCCCCCCATTGCATTTTCTCCATTTCTAGGGGTCTTATAAAAAAATTTTAGTCATAGAAAATGGTTCAATAAACAATTGGGTGTTATTATTGAAAGCCTTCTGCAGAGAAACAAAGTATACCTTTTTTTTTCTCATACAAAATACATGGAAAACTTTGAGGGACATTTAGATAAAACAAACAGGAGATACTTTTTTTTTTTGTTATAGAAAAATCCTAGAGAGCAGTAAAATTTCGACTTAACGTTTTTTGGACAATACTATCTATAGATACTCCCACAAATATGAATAGATACACCAGTAAACCAAATAATAAGTACAAGCTGGGCAGCCAGACATTGCCCCGCTTAAAATTAATTGCTTACTGGACAATATATGTAGTTTTGTTTAGATTGTAGTCATTCAGGTTTTAATCCCAGTGCTCTTAGTTGTATGAGTGGTGTCCCGCCTTTGGATTTCAATTACCCCCACTTATTTCCATAATGCCATGCCAACTTCCAATACTCTAGAACAAATACTTCCGGAGATATGAATGCA
>NW_023474828.1:0-3376 GCF_013731165.1 Rhagoletis pomonella
CAAATACTAATGCATGAAAATCCTAACCTCAAAAAAATCACCCGTTACATATGTACCCATAGGTATTTTCAAGGCCTCGTCATGCGATTAATATTGCTAAAAACCTACTAATAACTACTACAGCTATAAAATTTGTCTGCTGCCTACAGTGTGCGGTACTTCCGTGAATGACAATGCAACCTCTAAGTAAAAAAATTTAATAAAATCAGAAGAGCTATAAGAGAAAGTACAAAACAACAAAATTTAAGTACCTTCTATAGCTACATACAAAAATAAAATTGTGCAGCATATCCTTTATTTCATTCACCTTTCTTAACACCACGCCAGCCAATATGAATCGAATATTCAGACTACCTACGAAATGTGAAATTAAACCGCTTCAATATCGGCAGTCAGACACAAGCGCATTCGGTATTCAACCGCTGCGGCGACGTGTAAGCCGAGCCATTAGGAAATACGAGAATTGACTACGAAGAAGGTGAATAATATCGCAAGTAAAGGCATATAAAAGGACATTTGAGAAGAAAGTGTATGCGAGAGAGGCAAAGCGAAGTACCTAATAGAAAAAAAAGATACATACATAATAGCAGGAGCTATGAAAGTTATTTTTTTGGTCATGATTCCGGAGCTACATCAGCTTATAGGAGTAAAAGAAGTATTTGAGAAACGTAGACTTTAGAAATAGAGGTGTATTATGAACTAGGAGCTATGCCCCGCAGGAAAGTTGGCAGGTATGTTTATAAATATTAATAAATGTCTTAAAAAATATATCGATACACAGATAAATATATATACATACATATATCCACGATTGAGAGACATATATCTATAAAGAGTTCAGTAAATGCTACTATATTTTAGTAACGGAATTGCTGACAATTTCGAGCAATAAATTGTTAAAGATCTCGTTAAGAATTCGATTAAAATGTTAATATATCGAAAATTATACTGGTAGAAATTTACAAAATTGTCTTGAAGTATATATCGCTAAAAATATATGTAGGTACATGCATACATATAAAAGAGCAACAAGGGGAATATCATTTAATATGCTGAAAAACGATAACGATATCGGCAAAAACATATCAGCATAACATCACTTCGTACATAATTTCAAATTTTCTGTTTCATTCATTTAAAAAAAAAAAGTATGTCGACGACGTTATTAATACCAATTTCCTGTTTCAGGAAAAGAAACTAATGACAGATGGATACAAATACCGATTAAAGATTCGATAATCATATCGATAACGATGTAGAGATTGATGATTTAAAGCAAAAAGTCGATAAATTAACTGAAATGTAGTAATATCCAAGATAACGTCGGCGAAAATATCGATAACATTACATATAAATATATGGTATCGTTAAATATATCGATAAATATATTACCAAACTTTAGTAATAAATATATCGGTGAAAATTTCGATAAAATTTAGATCTATAGTGATAGATAATGTTAAGCAATCGATAACAATGAAAACAAAAATTAACCAAATATTTTTTTTTAAGCAGAAAAGGGATAATTGAATGTCATATAATGTGTGCCCTTTCCTAGCCATTTCCTCGCTGAGCTATAGCTGGTCTAAGTCGAAAATTTTTTGATATTTTGCTATTAAAAAAAAGAACTAGTTTTTTCAAACCATGATATTGATATTTAAAAGACCACCCTAATCTACATACATATATACATATGCGAAAACCTTACGGGTGTTTATTGGTGTTGTTGGATTTTTACACACTTTTCCTTATGCTCATATATGTATGTATATTACTTTCTTCATGTATATAACAATTTTAAAATGAATTTCGAGTGCGCCAATAAAAGTTGTAAAAATGGAATTGTATTTTCTCATATCATAGTCATATTTTTCTCACCACAACCTTTTTTTCGTTTGGTGGCACACTAGTTTTATTACACCAGATTCTATCGTTTTGGTAAGAAGAACATTTTCACCATTTAGTTTTGACATTTTGAAATAATTTAAATTGTTAATATTTAAAGAATTGAAAAATTTCAATTTTTTTTTCAAATTCCGTGGCACACTATTGAAACTTTAGAGATATGTTGCATTTGATGCCAACGTCCATTGCCTCTAATATGAACCTTCTATTTAAAAACCCAAAGTTATTAAAACAAAAAAAAAAAAAAACAATTATAATTTTAATACTTTAGCGATTTTTTTCCGGCGAGAGAAGGAAGTGACACTAAAAAATAACTCCTGGGATTTGCTAATATATTTGCTTATACATCAATATTTTTCTTAAGTATCGCATACCTTTATTACTAGTCCACTATGAGCTTCACGCACTTCCTCTTTCAACTGACGACCAAATTAATTGGAACTTCAGAAAAAAAGTCAGATTTGATTTAAAAAAATTCCAACAAGGCCAGCAACTTCATTCGTCATGCCCCACCGCCAAACTAGTTCAGGTCCAACGCCACGTTGCCATTTCTGCGGTTCCGTACATCATGATGTCTTGCGGTTTTGTGGCTGACTAAAGTTTTCTCCAACGTGCGCATATACAAGCATAGTACATACATATGTACATATACTTACTATACACACGCTAGCCAATATTTGTAGCTAGTTATCGATATGCCAGCATCTATCAGCTAATAGTTTGCCATACCCAGTCAGAGGTGGAGGATTAGTTCACTGAAAAGGACCAGTTAGTTAACCCTGAAGGTTGAAGTCGTGGTCCCTTGGCTCCTTCAACGCTCTGGACAGGCAGAGTCAAGTTTATGGAGAGCTTAAGGTGCAAAGTTTGCAGACGTCTCAATTGCCATTTACATTATTTAAAAGTGCAGTCGAACCAATGGCAATGCAGCTTTTCATTTTCATGTGCGCAAACACAAACATGCACATACGTGCATATGTATGTCTATAAGCAAGAATATATAGTTATGCGCTATTCACAAATCGCTGCCATAAACTGTTCGATACAGTTTTAAACCCATACAAAATTGCAATTTCGCAAAATAATTTTCTATGCTGTACGAGAGAGTGAAAGAGCGGGAGAGAGTGGTAAAAAGAAAGTAAACATTAAAATGGAGTTAAAAGAAACAGCAACAATTTGTGGGTGACAGCAGGTGTGGTCGTGAATTGAGCAGAGTTTTTTGCTTTACCAGCTGCGTCGAGTTTTTTTTTTTTTTTAAATTTCCTATTTTTTGCTTCCGCTTTCCTGCACTAGTATGTGGTCGTAAATTTTGATCGAGTGTTTAGCTTAAATATTGTTCAATGATTGCAATGTGTGAGCGTACATATTTACCCAGCCTATGTTTGTTTGCGAGTATATGTGTGTGTTTTCATAACCCTGTGCATGTGTTTTTGTGCGCTTTTGCCTGTTGCTCGGACTGTTCATTTTATTAGCG
>NW_023474829.1:0-3376 GCF_013731165.1 Rhagoletis pomonella
TCTTTATAGACCACCCCATGTTTCACGAAAAAGTCTTCATAATTGTCATTTTCGAGAACTTTAATAACCGCTTTCACCCAAGGATCCATTAACTGTGCCTGACGCAGTCTGTGCTGTAGCGAATCCTCTAGCATCAAACAACAAACTCGACTTAAGGCGTCTACATGCCTCATCCTACTTCCGCTTCTGTGTTCTATCTGGTAGTTAAAATCTTGTAAAAATAAGGCCCAACGGGAAACTCTTAGTGGAATGTCCCTTTTCTTCATCGTCATAGCGAAAGCGTTACAATCTGTCACTATCTTGAAACTTATGCCTAACAAATACACCCTCCACTTCTTCAACGCGGCTACAATAGCAAGTACCTCCAACTCATATGAATGGTACTTTTCTTCAGCTGGCGTCGTCTTCCGGCTCATATACTGTACCGGGTGGAAAAGCTGATCGTCAGAGTCCTTTTGAAGAAGAACACCTCCGTATCCGTGCAGGGATGCATCCGTATGAACCTCTGTCAATGCTTTTGGGTTGTACAGTCGCAGAACCGGAGCTTTCGCTAGTGCTTCTTTTAGTTGCTGAAAAGCTGCTAACTGGTCTGCCTCAAGTAAAAACTGAGCGTCTTTTCGTAAAAGGTCCGAAAGAGGTTTTGCGATAGTTGCATAACCCTCAATGAAACGTCTAAAATAAGATGTCAACCCAAGGAAGCGCTGTACTGCCTTTCTATCTCGCGGGATAGGGAAATTCTCCACCGCCCTTGTTTTTGCTTCGGATGGTTTTATAGCTCCATTTTCTATAATATAACCCAAAAAGTCCACTTTCCTATTCAGAAATTGACATTTACTCCATTTTATTCGCAAGTTATACTCGACTGCTCGACTTAACACACGCTCTAATTTCTGAATGGCCTCACCTACATCCTTAGCGGGAATAATGAGATCATCCATGTAAGCAACAACCGTCCCATCTTCCACCATATCCCTCAAAACCGTAGCAATGTACTTCGAAAATACAGCAGGCGAGTTTGATATCCCAAAGGGTACATATCGAAACTCGTACTGCCCGTTATGTGTAACGAACGCGGTATACTTCCTGGATTTTGCTTCGACAGGTACATGAAAGAACCCGTTTGCCAAATCCAAGGTCGTAAATAATTTAGCCCCCTGTAGCCTCTCAATGACGTCGTCTAACAACGGCATCGGAAAGTTATCCCTCATAATCTTGCTGTTTATACGCCTGTAGTCACAGCAAAGCCTTTTTGATCCATCCTTTTTGGCAACAAGTACAATGGGCGAAGCGTACTCCGATGTACTGGGTTGAATAATACCCTCTTGTAGCCACTCCGCTATCTGTTCTTCTACCACTTTCTTGTCAGCGTATGAAATGCGTCTAGGGCCTTCGTGAACGGGATAATCATCAGTCAACACGATCTTCATTTCAACAGGTGATTTCTGGTTTCTTACGGGTGCATAATTTTTAATCAACACCTCTACTGCACTTGCTTCTAACGGTTGAAGGTGGCATAAGTCAATATCTGGTTCCCTAGTTTCTTCAACAACGGCAACTTGGCATAGCTCTTTAAACTCTGCCTCAACCTCTGTACATCTCCCCTCGGCTTCGTCCGAAACTAAGCAACTTCCCGCCACGACTGCATTCGAACCCTTTTTCCCTGTCTGACTTGCCTCAGCCTTGTCAACTTTCTCCTTAAACTCTACCGAACCCTCTGATACAACCAAGTCAACCAATTTCAACACACTGACACCAATCACTGCTGAATACCGCATGTCACATTCTCTGGTCACGTGGAAAATGACTTCAAGTTCCATACCGTCGACCACCACCATAGTTTTGAAGCTACCTAGCGTCGTTAGTCTGGCATTTCCTACGCCTACAAGGCTTATTTGGTCGTTGTTTAATTCGATGTCGTCATTTAACAACAACAAAACATCGCGACGAATTAAGCAAAGGTCACATCCGGTATCTATTAAAGTGGAAAATGTCGCTCCCCCAACGGCTAGATCCTTAAAAATGCATCCTCCTGTTCCAAATTCCTGTTTTCCCTGGTTCCTCAACGTATTTACATTACTTTTTTCCTTCTTAACCTCAACTTGCTGTCGCTGACAATCTACGGCACGATGCCCTGGCTGACCGCATTTGAAACATTTAATTTGTTTTTGACTGCAATCTTTTGCGATGTGCGAAATATCTCCGAACTTGAAACAACGTTTTGTTTGATCTTTATTGTTACCCAAACCAGTAGACGCCTTATTTCCTTCACCCGAACGAACTGAACCTGAGCTGTTTACTTCTTGCCGACCATCCCGCACTTTTTCATATATGCTAAGCTGGATCTTAAGTTCTTTAACAGTTTTGGCCTGATATAAGTTACTCTTGTTGGCATTAGAATCAGGAATACCTTCGATAAAATATGTTACTAAACTCAACTCATCTAATTCAATCGGTTTGCTAATCTCCATTAGATTGTAAAGGTATTCGCGGTAACTCTCGTTTTGACGCTTTCGACGGTTCCTAAGCATGCGATGCACTTCCATGGATGACACCACAATACCAAACTCTGATTTTAGTGCCTGCTTTAATGAACTCCAATCTGTAACACCACGTTGGCTTCGCACAAACATTTTGGCTGCCCCCCTCAACAACTGTTTAGCATAAATAAATTTCCGTAAATTATTCCAGTGAAATGCGGTAGCGTTTTCTTCAAACTCTTCTAACCAGTCCTCTATCGACGGTGAGCCGGAGCCATTAAACATTGACAGCGAATCTACTATGTCGCGCAGGGTGAACGTAGCACGCTCATGTGTCGGAGTATGGATCACACCTGAAGCAACATCATCATACTCAGAAACATCATCATTTTCTTCACCGTCAACAGTCAGGCCGAAATGCTCGAGCAGTATTGCAATATTGACTTACGTCCTGTAGTCACTAACCCTAATTCAGTTAGTTTTTGTCTCAAATCGCGCAAATTCAAATCTAAAATTTCGCGTCGTTCCATGGCCTCTAGTCGTTCTTAGAGATAACAGAAAAAAAAATTTAATTTTACAGTGTTATAAAATACAAAACTGAGTACGTTTTTCTAAAATTTTACACTTAAAATCCTTCAAAAATTGGTGTGCTTTTGTTTTCTCTTAAAACTACCAATGATACCAAATGTTACTTTAATCTCCAATTGCTTGGATGTTTGAATTATTTAATCTTTCTTCTTAACGACTTCAATGAACTAACTTTTTTCCAGAGTTTACTTTAAGCTAATTTCAGCACATATGAAACAGTAATTTCCTTTACCTGAACAATTTCAAACCAACTTTACTCATTACTTTTATTTCTATTGTACCAACTTGAAGATTAATGACAATTTTAAATT
>NW_023474830.1:0-3376 GCF_013731165.1 Rhagoletis pomonella
TTATCCCCGTGCTAGTAGTATAACGTTAGTGATACTGAGCTCTATAAGCAAAGAAAACACGACTATTGTCGCATGTGTAAACGAAAAGAGAGTGTGGGTCGTTCATGTAACAGAGTGCGTAAACTTATAAGATTATCTGCTTGATAAAGTTATCGGTTTAGATGAATACCACTATTATTGTTATTAGTAATACATAAATTGGGAACTTTTACAAACCTAGTTTGTAAACCGTTTGTTGGTATACATATATCTTAATGAAAATGCACACCAAATTGCTTAGATTGATGAGGAAACCCGACTTAGCCATACTAGATTAACTTGCTTTGTGTGCACAGGAAAATTCCAGCATAACTTAATTAATCACTAAACCTACTTGATCAAATTAAGAGTTAATGAATCAAAATTAATTTTTTAATCGCGGTTACGGTTAACTGTTTAGTCGGATTAAAATTAATCATGATTAACTGTAATCAGATTCAATTTAATCGAATTAACTAACTAATTAAAACATCAATCGATTAATGCCAACATTGATTTCACATGCATATCACTACACCAAGTTTCAGTTCTCTCCCACAAATACTTCCAGAGATGTGTATGTAATATGAAAATTCGAATTTGTATGGGAGGGGCCTTGAGTTATCGGACTCACTTTCAGTCTAAGACCATCCTTCCGAAATCCGTAGTACGTGTACTAAATTTCGTTCTGATCGGAAAACCGGTTAAGGAAGTAGCCTATTTTTCAATCCAGGTCATAAACCATCTTTGAGCAAAATTTAATTTTCAAACAGGTGGCAATTCTTAAAAAAGTAGCCTATTTTCCAGTCTAGGTCATAAGCTATTTGTGTGCATACTTTCATGCAAATCAGTTCAGTCATTTCCACGTATTAATTTAATTTAAGTTTCCTAATACGTGATAACTCTTAAAATAGTAGCCTATTTTCCAACATAGGTCATAAGCTATCTCTGTGCGAAATGTCATGCAAATCTGTTCAGTCGTTTCCGCGTATTAATTTAATTAAAACTTTTTTAACAGGTGGCAACTCTTCCAAAAAATTTGCCTATTTTCCGCTGTAGGTCATAAGCTATCTGCTTGCAAAATTTGATGCAAATCCGTTCAGTCTTTTCCGCGTATTAATTTAATTACACTTTTTTAGCAGGTGGTAACTCTTAAAAAAGTAGCCTATTTTTCAACCTAGCTCATAAGCTATCTGTGTGAAAACTTCCATGCAAATCAGTTCACTCATTTCCGCGTATTAATTAAATTAAACATTTCTAACATGTGGCAACTCTTAAAAAAAGTAGCCTACTTTCTAACCTATGTCATAAGCTAACTATGTGCAAAATTTCATGCAAATCCGTTTAGTCGTTTCCGCGTATTAATTTAATTAAACTTTTTTAACAGGTGGCAACTCTTCCAAAAATTAGCCTATTTTCCACTGTAGGTCATAAGCAGGGAACGGATTTTATGGAAATTGCCTTTTTTCTGCTAAAGAGATAGACTACATTCGATTAAGAATGTCCACGATTTAGCTTTCCCTGATTCCATATATACACATTGATGTTGCCTTTTTTAAGATATTTACTTTTTTTTGCCTTTTCTACCTTTAAAAAAGTGATTATAGCATTTACAATTTTTTTTTTAAGATTAAAAAATATACACATTGCCCATGCGGCTTATAGCGCAGAGACCTCTTGCCAAATTGGTGTTGGAAAAATTCAAAGCCGTTTTCTCAGCTAACGAAGGCTTGGAGACAATAAGGGGTGTGGATAAAATTGTAAAGGGCGAGGAAAACGCCCTTATTCCTGATAATATGAACGTTTCAAACGCTTGTATCGCTTGTATCGCGAAAATCGAATAAAAATGCTGCCAGAAAACTTCAAAATGCATCTTGTGGTTCAACAATACTACAACTATACAGATTAAAGTTTTATAACATTTCTAAAATAAATGTATTTTTTGATTGTTCTTCGTATTTTCTGTCTTTTTTTAGTGCCTTATTTTGCGTTTTTTGCAATACCTAGTGCCTTTTCCTGCCTTTTTCGCTATTTTGTTTTGCCTTTTTTTGCCTTTTTTGCAACACCTAGTGCCATTTCCTGCCTTTTTCACTATTTTATTTTGCCTTTTCCTGCCATTTTCGTTATTTTATTTTGCCTTTTTTATAGGTTTTTAGGTCCTAAAAATCCGTTCCCTGGTCAAAAGCTATCTGCTTGCAAAATTTTATGCAAATCCATTCAGTCATTTCCGCGTATTAATTTAATGAAACTTTTTTAACAAGTGGCAACTCTTAAGAAAAGTAGCCATTTTCCAATCTGGATCATAAGCTATCTGTGTGCAAACTTTCATGCAAATCCATTCAGTCGTTCCCGCATATTAAATAAATGCAACTTTTTTAACAGGTGGCAATTCTTAAAAAAAATAGCCTATTAACCAATCTGGCCCATAAGCTATCTGCGTGCAAAATTTCATGCAAATCCGTGCAGTCGTTTCCGCGTGATAATTTCCCAAACATCCAAACATACAAACTTTCACATTTATAATATTTATTAGATTAGATGTGCATAGATACATATGTCCATAGATATATATAAGTGTCCGCATATATTTTTTTCTCGTCACTTGCTCTGTCGCTTCACTGCAGCAAAACCAAGTTGTGGAGAAAACCCTGAAGAAATGCGTACCCATGGTTTCAGGTTTGAAGATTACGCAAATTGATGTGAAAATTTCAATTTCATATTAAATGTATTTATGTATGCATGTATGTACATTAGACTGCATCACCAAAAAAGATTGCGGTTTTTCCGCCAGGATTACAAAACTTATAATATTTTAAGACGTCCGCCAAAATATTTCGGAAAAATATTAAGATTTAAGTGAGCTGGACCGATTTGAAATTACCTCCAAAAATGGAGTTTTTTATGAATAAAATTAGTTTCCTAAAGAACTTTTTTAAAAAAGTCCCCTCAGATGACAAAACAGATTAAGCTTAAAAAATCTGCATAAAAATATTTAAAAATCTTTTCAACGGAATCGTAAGAATGAGATTTTGGTGCTGTTTCTTTTACCTTTTTTCAAAGATTGATTTACAAAAAACTTGAATAACTGGGCCAAAACTATTCTTATATATACTTATGAGATCTCCATAGAAAGGTATTTTCACACTGTTTTTATTTCTGTCAAAAAAAAGTCATTCTTGTCCCATTTTTTTTTCAAATACCAACACATCATAATTCAACTTTGAACGATCATCCTACCTTTCTCTTTCATCCTTTTAATGAGTTTATTATCAAAGAAATAATAAATGAAATATAAAAAACACTTTTTAATATACAACGCTTTTATAAATGGACTAAAAAGTAGAAAATAATATTTCTC
>NW_023474831.1:0-3375 GCF_013731165.1 Rhagoletis pomonella
GTGAACAACCACATTGTATATATTTTATAATTAAGATTAAACAATTAAAAATTGGACTGTATTGAACTATATCGTCGCTCATCGCGAAATACCTCGCAGTACCGCGTATACGATGGTAAATAAATTTTGCAAAAGCGCAAAAAACCGATTTTTTCAAAACTGTGGAATGGTATTTCCCTTGAACCTACTTGCTGTAAGATTTTATTATTAATCTTAACTTAAATTAATAAAGTTAACAGTATTGGAAAAATAATAACCAAATCCCTTTTGTATTGTACATACATGACGTGGTATTGGATCCCGCATGTTCGAGGTATTTATATATGAACTATGAGTACATGGGCGTAGCCAGGTAGGGGCAGGGGGGGCCCGGTCCCCCCCTAACTTTCAAATTTTTGCCTAGATATTCAAAAATACTACCACGAAATGCTTGCTTGATAATTTCGGCCCCCCCTAAATTTCAAGGTTTTTCCTATATATATACTGTATAACAAATTATACTCCCAACGCTAACTAAATAATTAGTAAATTGATTTGAAAAGTAGATATGTGGATCATCCGGTTCTGTATCAAGTTATTATCTCTAACAAAGCACTTCCATTTTAAAAGGGGAAAAACCTGGCTGCAGTCGACAATGAGCAAAAATTGATTGAACGGAAACTATAAATAAATTTATAGTTCAATTGTTTATTACTTTGTCTTTAGGTTTGTGTCTTTACTAAGCGGTTGGGTGAACAGCCAAGACGTTTACTTCTAACGTGTGACAAAACAAAATCAAGTAATATATTCAGCATAAATAAATATACCAGCCTAAAAAATCTGCGTACTCAAAATGTTCAATACGCCCTCATACTTATACATACATACATATGTATGTATATCATTTAACGTTTTGTCCGGCTATTTGGTTTATTATACAGGTATGTAGAGCGAATTTAAAAAAATTCATCAGGGTTTAGTTGAGATATTCGTTTTTGGCCACTATGTTTTGTACATTTTCCAGTACTGCAAACCTTTTGAAGGCCATTCACCTGGGAGTGGCCAGAAGTGATTCGTGTGCTTACGGTTCAAATCGCAGCTAACTACGTCCGGATATTTATATCCATGAATACTCTGGGTAGCGACCGAACGCTAGTTTGGGAGCGAGGTAAAGTGGGGGGGCGTAACACCCTGCGTGCGCTGGGGATTAATCGGGATGGTGCCTCTGCCCGGCTGGTTGAAGTCCTAGGGAAAATAAAGGCTGACATCAGCTCCATCCACGCAATGCGATGGACGGGGCGAGGAAGGTAAGCGTGAGCCTTGCGACGTCTACTACAGTTGCCACGTAAAGGAGTGCAATTCGGTGTTGGATTTGTGGTGGGAGAGAGACCGGCGTTCACTCTAGTGGACGAAAGTCTAGCCACAATCCGCATCAAAGCGAGATTCTTCAACATCTCATTCACATGTGCCAATGCCCCGATGGAAGAGAAGGACGAGGCATCCAAGGCTCTCTTAGCTTAGAGCGTACATATTAGCGCTGCCCCCGATACGTATAAAAATCGTGCTTGGCCATTTAAATGCCAAGGTGGGCAACGAAGGGATCTTTGGTGCCAGAGTCGAAAAAATCAGCCTCCACATAGAAACGGCGGGCTGAGGATGATCCACTTTGCCGGGGCCCGAAGCTTGGCAGTATGTATTACTGGGTTCTAGCATAAAAACATCCATCAAGATATTCTCATTTTCGTTGTTGGTGTTTCCGACAGGGTAGGAGTGTGATGTATTGTGGAACGATTTTCCGTCGTCCCTTGTCAAATTTGGTTTGGAGACAAACCGGTTTCGGCGTTGTTCCATCTTCAGTGTCATTTTTCGTTCTCTCAAGCTACATGGATGTCTCCACATCGAAAAACGGGAAACCAAATCGAGCATGTTGTGATAGACGGAAGACATGCTTCCATGTTTTAGATGTACATACGTACACTCCGAGGGCCAAACATCGACTCGCACTACTATATTGATGCATCCAATATACGACCTAACCTCAGAGAAGCAAAAAAAGGGCCCCCAACAATGCAGGGAAAGTTCAACGTCGAAAAGCTGCAATCAAAACAGACGGCCAATGGATTCGGCACTCGACCCTCACACCTGCTGTGAGAGAGCACTCTTCAACAAACCGACTTGCGCTAGCAGTGGAACCACATTTTCCGCTAATTACTGGTACGATCACGAGTGTGAGAAAATGCTTGAAATGCTGTCCGACAGAAAAAACACCCGAAATTTTTAGCAGAGAGTTGAGCGACTTACGGAAGGTTTCAAGACTCTTGTATGAACAACCATGGCGACCTAGTGACCGATGTCCAGAACGTACTCAGATTATGGAGGGAACACTTTTCGACCCTTTTGAATAGCGGAAGCACTTCGAGGTCCCAGTCGATGACGATGGAGTCGATATCCCAGCGCCTGACTATGAAGAAAAGTGCCAAAGCTGTTTGAGCTGACGGCCTGTCAGCTGAGCTATTTTATTACGATGGCAAGGAGGTAATAAGGTGCATGCCCGACGACTGGAATTCAAGTGCGCTCTGCCCAATCCACAAGAAAGGCGACCCCGCCATGCGTACCAACTACCGCGGGATCAGCCTTCTAAGCATAGGTTGCAAGGTCTTATCGAATGTATTGTCTACCATAGACCAGGTATTCACAGTACGCCGAATCTTGGAAAAGACCCCCGAGAAAATGATCCGCACTCACCACCTATTTGTCGACTTTAAAGCCGCTTTCGCCTGTGAAAAATGACGTTGAGTAATACCACCAGCTCTGCTCTGT
The DNA here is from genome assembly GCF_013731165.1 of Rhagoletis pomonella. Lineage (NCBI taxonomy): Eukaryota > Metazoa > Arthropoda > Insecta > Diptera > Tephritidae > Rhagoletis > Rhagoletis pomonella. Next base: position 2,800 of record NW_023474831.1, read on the forward strand.
TGCCTTTCGCCACCAGACGGGGTTTCAGACAGGGCGGCTCTCTTTCATGTTTCTTTAATCTGATGTTGGAGAAGATAATAAGATCTTCAGAACTGAACCGCTTAGGAACAATTTACTATAAGAGCGTACAATTGCTGGCTTATGCCGATGACACTGACATCATCGGTAAGAAAAAACCGCGAAGTCTGTCCTGACTTTTCCAAGTTGGACAAGGAAGCAAAGCGAATGGGTCTGGTGGTAAACGACGACAAGACGAAGTATCTCCTGTCATCAAACAAACAATCAGCACATTCGCGCCTGGCACCCACGTCACTTTTGACAGTTATAATTTCGAGGAAGTAGAGAATTTCGTTTACTTGGGAACCAGCATTAACACCTGTAATAATGTCAGCATGGAAATCCAACGCAGAATCGCTCTTGCCAACAAGTGCTGCTTTGGACTGAGTAGGCAATTCAGGAGTAAAGTCCTCTCTCGACGTACGAAAACCACACTATAAATCACTCATCATGCCCGTGCTGGTATGTGGCGTATTAAAATACAGCGGCTCAACTGGCTTGATCATGTCGTTCGAATGG
>NW_023474832.1:0-3375 GCF_013731165.1 Rhagoletis pomonella
AAATAAAATAAAATAAAATAAAATAAAATAAAATAAAATAAAATAAAGTAAAGAAAACACGAAAAAATGTTTTGTTTTTCTTGTTGATATTTTATGTCCAAAAGTAGTTAGTTACAAGTAGTTAGTTGACATTTAGTGCAGAGATAACCACGCTTGACTATTTCGCGCTCATCGCCATAGAAATATAGCTAGCTGTCCTCAAAGAAAATATACAGATCCTTCTAAATCAACCTCAAGCTAACTTATAGTTAGATACATTTCCCGCAGGATATGTACACTTACATATGCATACTCAGATGAGGCCATTCAAATACGTGCGTGCTAAACTTAGTTATGAAAATATTATTTTTGAATACGAATATTTTATGAAAGAATTTACGACCCTAAAATCATTTACATAGAAGGCTTTACCTTTAACAACCAATACCTTTTTTGCTTTTAGTGATATGAAAATTTTCTGATTAAAATAAATTGTCGATCCTCGATAAACTCGCAGTAAGTCTTAAGCACCAAAAAGAATCTGAAGCAGGTAAAAATTTTAGGCAATGAGCCTAAGATACAGATGCCTCCATTAATTGGTAATAGAAAGTGCAAGGTACAACGCTTTTCATTTGCATGTGAAGATCCGAAGGGCTGATCTACATAAATATGTTTTGCTTAACGAAGAAAAACAAGGCAACACATGGTATACTGAAAGACTGTCCCACTTTCTCTCGCTGATTTCATATAGGATAAGGTATGATTACAAAAACCACACCAACAATGTATGGCATCTGTGACAATGTATCAGTGGTAATCAAACAAACAAGTCTTATGCCTAACAGCGGAACATACAAAACATACTAAACATTGTCCGATTAAGCAACGCCAATTAATAGCAATTTGTACTTGCTATGATTTATTAATATTTTTACTTCAAACTTAACAATTTCCTATGTTTATGTTAATTGTTTGTATGCTATTAGCAATAAGATTTTAATTGTATTAAACATTTGCGCTTGAAGTAATACAAAACAGCAGATATGTATATTTGTTAAAGCACTCATAACCAGTGGCGAATCGCGGAGGGGAGGGGGCTGGTGAGATTTGAGTGTTATGATTATTCACAGATGCTAGACCGTTGAGCCTTTCTTGACCCGTTTGTATTTCTCAAGTAGGTCTAATCCTTTTCATGTACAAAAAAAAAATCGTTCGGATGTAGCTATTTAAAAAAAATTTTGTCTTTTTAAATCTAATAAATATCTCACATTAAAAATTAGGTGACAACTCTATTCAGAAATACGCCAGGATGGAGAGTGCATATTTTTAGTGTATATGCCTAAACAAAATTAATAAGAAAAAAGTTTGTATTACAAAAAAACGTGGCAACCCTCATGGAAAATATTTCTGAATTTAAATTCTCAAAAATATCCGTATTAAATTGTTTTAGTTAAATTTTGTAAAATCGAAAATAAGTGGCAACCTTGCACTTCTGTATTTGCTAAGGGATAGCACTTACTATACACGCAAATAATTCTTTAAGAGCTATCTTTTAGTACCATAAGTAGTAGTATTGTATCTAAATTTTCTAAACTAAAAATTTAATAAATATACGATGGAAATTAGGTGGCAACGCTATTTAAAAATATTTCTGAATTAGGTTTTTAAATAATTTCCACTTTGCACCCATATTATTATTTTTTGTTTTAAGTGTAACTAATTGAAAATAGGTGGCAACCCTATACGAATATTTTTGGAGATTACACCAATACAGATAAACTTAACATGCAAAACGTTATCTGAATACAAAATTGCATCAACATCGTTAGAGCCGTTTCCGTTAAACCTATGGATATATATATTAGGGTGATCCAAAATATCTAACCTAACGAATTTATGGCCTTTGAAAAATTTTTTCTTGCAATTTTGAATGGTGTCGGTGGTCCTTTGAAATTTTCCATGTAAATAACATTTACAAAAAAAAATTGTTTTCATTAACCTATTGAAGCCTTTGGGATAAAAGTTTTTTCTTGGCGTATTCTGAATATGTCTAGAAAAAAAAACTTTTTTATAACTTTTTTTAACGGTTCTAAAGTTATAAGATTTTTAATGAAAACAAATTTTTTTACATGGAAATTTTCAAATGCCCACCGACGGCTTTTAAAATTGGAATAAACATTTTTCCAAATGGGAGAATTTCCTTCTCAGTGAATAGGTCATTTATAGGCCATAAATTCGTTGGGTGAGTTACTTTGGATCACCCTAATATATATACACTAGAATTACTAGTTTAAGGTAATAAGAATAAGAGGCAAAATTTCCCACAAAACACCCCCAACAAAAATTCTTTATCTGCCGCTGCATATATATGTATTTTGTATATTTAAAAACATACGCAACAAATTTTTTTTATTAATTATTTATTGCTTGTGTTTGTTTTAATTTACTTATTTTTGTTGCATCCACATGCATACATACATATGTATGTACGTAAGTGTTTACGAGTTTCACTTAGCTAATTGTTTCTATATACTTGCGTTGAAAACTTAGTTACTGCCCACGGATTCAAGTAAAATATTCGGCGTAGGTACTACATATGAACATGCAATTATTCGTACCTATGTAGTAGTAGATATTTTTATACATTTGTACGTACATCTATATATTTTTTGTTGTAGATTAATTGCTGGCAATTTATTTGCTGCCATTAATACGCGCTACCACTTGAAAAAATATATTCTTGCGGCTGTTCACTTCCATTCGTTTTCATTAATTTTATGGCTGCTATTTAGCAGTGATACACGTTATAAATATGTACAGACAATTTTTTGTTGATTTTCTTCATTCGCCTGCGGAGCAATTTGAACTGAATTAACATTAATTTAGTCGAGTGATTTTTTTAAGTTAACAAATCACGCAACAGTCGCGTTTCGGCGTTAAATTAGAGCAGTGCGCTCGGGTTGATGCTTCTTTAAAGATACATACATATGTATACATATGCATGCTTGTACGTATGTACAAATATGTATTTCTCATCCATATTGGCCAGTTCTGAGCTTATGCTTTTACACATAATTAAATTTTTCGTTTTCTCGAAATTTTACCATTCAACTCATTTGTGGTAATTAATGTGCCTTCATTTGCCACGCCCGCAAGTTTTAATTTGTTTCGCGTTGAATTTGTTTTTTTTTTTGAGTGGGCGTTTAGTTTGCTTTCGAAAGTTGATCGAAAAGCATTGAAAAAGCGAATACAGACACGCAAGGGACCTGCACGGATCATCATATGCTTGGTTAGGATCATTAAGCTTTGTATATACTTATGACTGCATTCATATGTGCGTCTGTACATACCCTGTAGTCAAATGTACTAGTTATAAACTACCTCACAACTAGTATG
>NW_023474833.1:0-3374 GCF_013731165.1 Rhagoletis pomonella
AGGTCTGCATCGGAATTCAGTTTGCTTCACTGTGAGGTTTTCTTCAAATACATATGTGTAAACTACTCATACTCTAACAAAAAGGGTATGGAAGGAAGAGAAGTGAAGATATTGAAGCGTGCAAGCGTGTCGAAATTTTCGTTGAGTAACGAATTTTCTGTCGAACGGAATTTTGCTTTCGTTGGTGTAGCAAAGTGCTAGAAAATTGTGAAAAATGTATGATTTTGCATTTGTTTTCTTACTTTTTGGCGGCTGGGCACTAATTTTAAAAAATTTTTATTAATTTCATGCAGTGCGAATGTCGTAAATACTAAACACAAGCTCGAAAGGCTGGTTTTACTTATGAAAGAAAATCTCAATACTCTGTTGGCACGATCCCTGAGAACCAAATCGTAGCGCTGTGTATAGTTTTAATATATTTTAAATAGATTTGGATCACAAAATTACTTAAATATATTGTATGTAAAAATATATTCGAAATACTACACTTAAACTCTCTTAAACGTTTTCTGCTCCTGGTCAGTTTTGTGAGCTCTCATCCTCTGACGAATAGTTCAACCACAAGTTCGTTGTACTAATTTTTACAACGGTTTTATAAACTCGTGAAATTCTTCTTTTCTTCTCTGTCGAACTCATACAAATTCATGCCGCATTCGAATTGCCGGGTTAAAATTGCTTTCAATCACAAGTTGTTTTCCTTAGTCTGGAGCACGAATGCAGGCTTCGCTTACCGGGTTTGTAGTACCGGGTTTCTTCTTTGTAGTGAAGTTTGACTACTGTCCGATTGATGAACTTAAAATGTGGATGCGTGACATGAAAAGAAAAGTGAGGCAAGTACTATTTATGTACGAGCATAAACAAATATAAAAACTTTTAAGTAAACACAAGTGGAGCATACCTGCATTATGTACATACGTATGTATGTATACCTACATATGTACATATATACAAATGTAAATACATACATATCGATGGTCCTCTGCAATAACGGCACAACTCAAAATTTCATATACAGTGAAAGCTCTCATAGCCGGACGCTCTAATAAGCGGACATCTATAAGCGGTCACATTCTTGGGAACGAACAGGTTTTGGTGCTCTCCCACACACGGACTTCCCGATAAACGGACGCGGACACTCAAAAATGAAAAAAATCTCCCATAAGCGGATGCGAAGCTCTAATAAGTGGTACATTTTATTTTATTTTCTCAGTCAGTTGTTGACTCTTGCGCTTGTACATTTGTATATGTACACAAGAACATAGTCCATATTCAAAGATATTTTATTTTCAGAAAAAAGTGTTGCCTTTTCGTTGCCCTCTAATTACTGCTTGCGCGAAGTGGACAATGAGATTTTTCGATAGAAAAGAAAACGCCATAAATTTCAGTTTATTTTTAATTGATCTTGTTTCTGTCTATTGAAGAATAAATATTATTTTAATTTAGAAACCCGCAATTTAGATTTTTTAAATAAAAAATTTGTATGTTATTATTTTTACGAAATTCCTATAAGCGGAAATCTCTCATAGGCGGACAAAAAGTAGGTGACCATCGGTGTCCGCTTATGGGTGCTTTCACTGTATTTCAGTAGAGCAAATAAAAGATTTTGTGTTTCGTAATTTAACAATAATATGGCTTGGAACGTAATTATTCCGATTATTTGCAGTCATTCTGTAGAGAAAAATTTTAAGCTTTCAAATTATGCCTTTCTTAACATTTCGTAAGTGTTGGACTGCAAAAATGCGAAATAAGTAATAACTCGTAAGTAGTTAAACGAAAAAAATTCCATTTGTATTGCTGAACAACGGCACAATACCAAAAGTGTCGTTATTTCTCATAAAAGCATGAGGGTTTTTGACTTATGCCAGTACTTATTCACGATAAATGCGAGAAATGTGCCACCTTTACTGGCTACTTCGGTTTTGTGATAAATGGCAAAACTGCGTCTCTGCCAGATTGGTAACAACTAAGCCTATCTTGATTTGCCACAGAAAAATGTTGTTTCTTTATAAACATAAGCCGCACTCAAAAACATGAAATTTTGAGTTGTGCCGTTATTGCAGAGGACCATCGGATATGTATGTACATTTATGTATGCACCTGCAACATATAAACCTACGTAGCTTGTATACACGTACGTACACACATATGTATTTATGTATGCATGTATGTAGTTATTTCACCGAGCATAATCCGTTGAACTCAATCATGCTGGAGATAATGGCCAAATGCACACAGTTGCTTGTTGCATAGAAATTGGAGCAGTTCTAATTCAAGAAAATGTGTACAGTTCAGTGAAGTTTGTAAAACGCTGTACACCGCACACTATGGCACTTTTGCCACTATTTGTGCCTACATAGTCATAAAAAAGCGAAAAAATTAAGAATACGTGATTTATTGGCAGGTTAACATTTCCTTATTGTTCACAATTCACAAGGAGTATGCTCAATTCTTTACTACTTGATTTGCTGAAAGACTCCGAACTCTTTCAGGTAGTTGCAGAGTACATCATATGTATTCTCTATGACAAAGTGTCCGGAAACGGATCGGGAGCGATTGTGAAATATATATATATATATATATATGTAATCTCTGAGAAGGGAGGATGTCATGATTTTCTGCGTCGAAATTTTGTTTACAAGGACCTTTAAGCATCTTAAGGAAGTCGTATGAGCCATTTCAACTTATCCACTTAGCAATATGGGTTCGAAATCCTGTGCTTTAAAATCACGATTTTACCCTTATGAAAAAATCAAGAATTTTCGGAAAGTAGAGACAAAAAAAATCACATGGCAATGTTCTATTAACCGATTCAGCATAGGGGTAGTTCAGGATCCTTTTTCTCCACAGAACCTGTAAACCGGACGGGTTATATATTTGAAAGCTAAGAAAACCCTTTCACCCTTAACTAGATCCTCACATCATAATATATACGTAAATATAAATAGTTTATTAGAAAGAAATGGAGGAGATCGCAAGTAAATAAGTGGGATGTCATTTAAATCAAGGGCTAGAACATACTACTAAATATATTCTCTGAAGCATTACATGTTTCCCAATTTTTTCAACTGGCTAACTTTACTATAATCTCCCAAGAAAAAGTATTAGGGTTCGAATGCAGCGACAAAATAAATGCAAATACTAGGAGAGCTTTGCGCGTCACTCGCCACTATGAAACCACGGATTATCCAGAGAAGTTAAGTCGATGACCAATTAGACATTCTACCCATTCTTTTCATTCGTTGATTTTGAGTTTTAATCCGGGTATTAAATAAAACATTAATTGAAGTAGTTTTGTTTATTAGATACTGAGTCAATAGAGCAAAACTAATAGTTCCTGAAGATGCCCTTCAGATTGAAGCCGAAATATCGACACC
>NW_023474834.1:0-3372 GCF_013731165.1 Rhagoletis pomonella
CACTGTAAGTGGCTTTTTTATGGGCCCGCAAAACTGAGACAAGTCAGTACCGAACCGAATTTCGTATATTTAACACACTTTGTTCACGCAGTAGTAAAAGTAAAGTGAGCATCTTAATGGAGCATATTTTCCGCTACATAAATTATGTACTCGTAGTAGGTACTCACTTTGAAAAATAAAAGTTGGAATCTATTTTGAGTTTGGCAGGATGCTTATATTTCAATTCTCAGTTAGTAGAAAGCACTTTGAGATACTAATGATGTAGCAAAGACATATGAATTCTTCACGAAGGATCACTCATTTGTAGTATTTATTATTTGTCAAATTTTGTTTTGTTGTTATCAAATCACCATGTACCGATAAAAAAGTTTCAACTTAAAAAAATAAAATCTTAACCCATTTATACAGCCCAAGGTCTTTATTCCACCTCTCATACTTGAAATTGGAAAGAACGGTGCAAATCTAATGACCTTCACAAAAAATTCCCTCTCGCATAATATACGTATATACTTAGTTCGAAAAGGTGAAAAGCCTCATAAAAGATATTTATTTGTTTATTCGAGGTTTCAATTCCTAAAACTTGACTATACAAACCGGTGGAAATCCTTTTCAAACGAGTTTCAAGCTAAAATCTTTTTCAATCTCTTTCTCTTATGTTGCAAATTTCATTAAGTGATGAATAAATTTGAATTTGATTTTTCAAACACGTGGCACCCCTGCTAAATAAAGGTCAGATATAAAGCCTTTTCAAACCCATTTCGATTGATATCTATCTCTTGATAATTCATCTAATTTAATTCGAATAATTTGATTGCAACTTTTTGTTAATAATTTCTCCTTCTAAAGATTTCTTAACATTTTATCGTTTAACACCCGTATTTTAGTATTTCATACAGTTTGTATATATGTTAATCAAATTCGACTTATCAAACAGGCGGCAACCCTCGTAAAAAGTAATTAAAAGCTAAAACATTGCTAAATTCCTTCGCCTAGCATGGTGAATAACATTACAAAAAAAACTGATGAACTAAGTTGATCTGATTTTTTAAAACACGTGGCAACCCCCTGAATATACTTTAGAACCCAGAAGCCTTTTCAAACCCATTTCGACTGATATCCATATTTTAGTTACTCATTTGGCTTTTAAAATAATTTTCACTTAACTTTTTAAACGGGTGGCAACCCTCTTCAAACACCTCAAAAATATTTCTAGTATTCAAACTAAGGATTTTACAACTTTTTCTGCGCTTGTCATCCGTATTTCAAATAATTATCGTATAAGTTAATTAAATTCGACTTTTTAAACAGGTGGCAACTTCAAATGTAGTTTTAAGCTTTTCGCAATAATAAAACTAGTTTGCACATCTACAGGCCAAGCGCTTTTATTTGACACCCTATATATGAAAATCGAGCGAACGGTGCAGATCTTGATGTCCTGGACAAAAAATTCCCTTCGCGTATTATATATATAGATTATATATATAGATATGTACTAAAAGTCAATGACCTTTGAAACCAAAAAAAAAACTAAATTGTCTCCTTGAGATAACAAAATCGATATGTTTCAGGAAAAATATGAAAAAAAATAAAAATTTAGAAATAGCTTTGCAAAAATACTTTGAATTCGAAGCTGTGTAGGTAAATATAAACAGTGAAGATCTCGAATCGTCGACACTTCGATTATGTATATAAGGTATCGATGTAACGGTGTTGTCCATAATCCACCATCGATCTAAACCTAGAATTTTTTTCAATAAGGAAAGCGGCAGAGATACCACAAGAAATAAATATAGAGCCATAAAGGCATACTGCGTTCCGGGACCTGAATGTGTTGAAAGTACCGAAAGAGGGGACGAGAACAGCGGACAGATTCACTTAAGCGCTGTTTCCTCACTCTGCTGGCTTAATTCTATAACGAAAAATGGGTCATAAATAATAAAAGTGCCAAAGGGGCTTTGTTGGTGGTTCTTAGCGCTTTTTTTAGCCAAAATTTCTAAATCTCTTTCGAAGGTAATTTAAAATTTTTTTTTCGCAAACCATTCGGTAGTGTAACGATTTTTATGTAATGCATCTATTAGAAAACGCCATCAATTAAACTGTTGGGATTGAACTGTTTTGTTAAAGCAATATGTGGCTTATGTGTGATATTTATAACCTCTAGCATTAATACGCTTACTTATTAACCTTTTCACGCAACCACTTACATATCTTCACTCTAAGAGATCCTATCTCGACAGCCCCCACTAATCGTTGGGCAAGTAGCATTTTTCGATTGATATAAGGGGAGGTAAAAAAGTTCGAAGTGCAGAGGAAAGTTCGTGAAAATGAATTACAATTTTTTGTTTATAATTTATTCTCCAAAAAGCCGGGACCATATTTTATCTTTCTTTGTATTTATTTGCATATAAGTACATATCGCTACCTAAAGGCGAAAGGTTCTAAGTCCATTTTTTTCAAAATTTAGTTTTTGATGTAAAATTGCAGGTAATACGAAACTACATCGATTTTTCCTCTCTCCTGAATAATTTCACAAAATGCACTTGGCACTTTTCACCCTTAGTTGACGATATATATCATCCATTTTTTATTTATTTTCATGAGCAAGTGCTGAGTTTTTAAATTATTTTATCACATTCAAGTAGTTTTTTTTTATTTCCATATACTCCAATGAATAGTTTATCGACCACAAGCTGCTTAGCATTGTACTGAGTATTATTTCTATGCAGCTTCGACTCCACTCCGCCTTTCACATACTCGTACTCTTTGGTTGAAGTTACATTTCCCTAGGGAGCTATAAAAACAATTGAAAATGTAAAATGGCCACTTACTCGTACCCAAAATAATACAAACGTACAAGTATGCACTTACGCAAGTATGTATTTACATTAGGGTGCATCACTCTACGTAAAAAAAAATTTATCAGATTTTGTTGCGGCAAATGTTAAAGCTGTGTTTGCAGATCGAGAGTTCTAGGTTTAACTTAGGCCGAAGTGGAAGGTTCTATCACCTTTAGTTTTCTTTGCTAGAGCTTCTAAAATATTGCAAAAAACGCAATTTTTTGATACTTTGACCTCGTTTTTCTCAAAATCTGGAGCGGATGTGAAGTTTCCACTTACGGACATGTAATCAGCTAAGTCTATCAACAGTTTTCACATTTGGCGAACCAATTTTTTATTTCAATCAATCGTGGTACAAAGCTCAATAAAAATATTAAAAATAAAAATGTTAACAAGCCACAATAACATTGACAAAATACATAGTTTAGGAAGAGCCTGCCTGAAACTATACAAAAAAAGCAAATAAGTAAATGGAGGTATAGAATTGGCAACAACAACCACGCTGTCGAGTTTAAATAGCGGCAAATCAGCTGCA
>NW_023474835.1:0-3372 GCF_013731165.1 Rhagoletis pomonella
AAGTTGGATGAACACTGCGAACAGCGAGAGAAAGAGAATGAGCGATAAACTTCAGAATGTTCTAGAGTTGCCATAAGTGCCAGCGCAGGTATATAAGGGCGCCGCCACCACGAGGTGAGTTAGTTACGAGTTGCAAGTCAGCAAGCTACCAGTAAAGTGAGTTACAAGTCAGCAAGCTACAAGTAAAGTGAGCGGAGAATCGAGTTGCGAATAAGCAAGCTATAAGTTTAATTGTGTTAACAAGTAGTAAAGCGTTGTTATTGCTTTAACAAGTATTGTAAAGTGTTTTTTACTGTCTTAGCAAGTATTGTAAATTGTTTGTTATACAATAAAGTTAATTGTACTACAATTCGGTCATCGTTAGCATTTATTTAACAATCCAGCGATACGAGCCCGAGTATATTTGGGAAATCCCTCAAGGTTTCGAGGATAATCGTAACAATTGGTGTCAGAAGTGGGATTGTTAAATAAATCCCGGAGGATAAACTTCCGAAAATGACAAAAATTCAGGACTTAAAGATTGAGGAACTGAAACAGGAGTTGGAAAAGCGTAATTTGGCCACCTCCGGAAGAAAAGTGGAATTGTTATCCCGGTTGCGTGAGGCTATGGAAGCTGAAGGCATCGACGTGGACAAATACGACTTCCAAGGTAAACCCGACGATACATCCGCAAAGGACGAACAGAAGGATGAGGCCGCTTGTTCGTCGAAGGATATGCAGCAGACATCCGGGAAGGTTGAAGAACAGCAAAAGGCTCCGTCGTCATCACCAGCTATGGACATGAACACGTTATTGGCTGCCATGTCAGAGATGTCATCACAGATTTCATCCCAGCTGCAAGTGCAGGAAACACGCATGTCATCGCAGCTGGAAGCACAGAAAACGTACATGTCATCGCAGCTAGATGAAAAGATTACTCAGCTACAGGAGAATTTATTTAAAGATAACGCGGAACTCAGAGAGAGACAGGATAAAATCGAGGAACGACAAGATAAAATCGAAGAGCTAATTCAGGAGAAAGTCGAAGCAAATGTAGAAGAGTTGGAAGGTCGCCTCCGAGATATGCAGTTGATTCGCCCACCTTCTTTGACCAGCGCGCCCAAGGTAAAGACCCCATCCTTTGACGGCACGATTCCTTTCCAAGTCTTTAAGCTCCAGTTTGAGAAGACAGCTACAGCAAATCACTGGAGCATGGAGGATAAATCCGCTGCACTGTTCGTTGCATTAAAAGGACCTGCAGCGGAAATCTTGCAGACTATTCCTGATTGTGAAAGGAACAGTTACGATGCGTTAATGGGTGCAGTGGAAAGACGTTATGGTAGCGAGCACAGGAGACAGATTTACCAGATGGAGCTGGAGAATCGCTGCCAGAAATCTAACGAGACTTTACAGGAATTCGCCTCTGAGATTGAAAGGCTGGCTCATTTGGCAATTGGAGACGCATCTGGTGAGCACCTTGAAAGAGTAAAAATCCAGAGGTTCATCAACGGAATGCGGGACATGTATACCAAGCGAGAGACGTACGCGAATCCAAAGGCAACATTTGCTGAAACCGTCTCGTATGCTCAGACGCGTGAAACGGCGGCGCTCCTAAGTAGACCAGCCTACAAAGCACATCGCGTGGAAGTGGAAACACCGGACGAGACAAATGAAATGCTGAAGAAGATTATCCAACTGCTGGGCGAGAAAAAGCATGGCTCTGGCAAATGTTTTAAATGTGGAAAGCCAGGCCACTTCGCCCGCGATTGCAGCGCAAGTTCCAGTGGGCTCAACAATTCAGCAGGACGCAAACGCAGGGCTGAAGGAGACGAAGCCAACTCCAATCAGTCGTTAAACTGAAACGAGCCAGCAGGAAGGGCCGCGTGCTGGCTCCAGAAGTTGAAGGGCCCATAATCTCCGTCTCACAAATTGGCCGGAATGCGAGCAACCTCACTATTGTTGGATGTGTGAATGGGCAGGAGAGAGTACTGACAGTGGATACTGGAGCGACACATTCCATTATTCGACCGGATTTGGCCACTTTTTATGTGAAGCCACTACCTGGAGCAAAGCTGCAGACTGCAACTGGTGAATGCACCCAAGTATTAGGAGAAGTACCATGCGAGGTAATAATCGACGATTGGGCCTCGTACACTAAGTTTATAGTGGCAGACATTGTGGATGAAGTCATCATCGGCGTGGATTTCTTACTTGGCCAAGGCATGAAGATTGACCTCCAGAGAATGATCCTGACAGATCGTCACAGGAAAGTGCCACTTAGGGTTGGTTACGACAGCCAGTGCTGCAGCAGACGGTTAGTCTTAGAGGAAGTGTCGACAATTCCACCAGAAACGGAAGCGGTTAGTTGGGCGGAGGTTGGCAGTGATGGAGACGGAGTGGTTTTACCAGGAGAAGGAAGCGGTTCACTGATACAGAAAAAGCGTGACGGTTCCGCTAGCTCAGTGAAGAAGAGGTCGCAACAAGGAAGTGGTCATGGCGAGCCAGGCAGCGTTTCCGGCAGGAGGAAAGCCACTGAACCACGTTGCAATGGTGATACGCCGGTGGCCGGAAATGGAAGCGGCTGTGGTAGCAGTAGGCGCGCTTTGAAGTGTCCTGAAAAAGGTGGTCGGAAAAAGCGAGCAGTTAAGCCGGAAGCCAAGGGTGAGATTATTCATGTCCGGTCAATGAAGTTAGCATCGGCGGAAGAGCGAGATACGAAACGACGGCGGGAGTTTCAGCGTAAGGATCCGGATGTAACAAGATGTGCTGAAGGCAGTGCAGCACGAAGGCGGGAGTCAGGGTGTCAGGGACAGATGATGCGGCATAGATCCGAAAAGGGTGCCCACGCGAAGAGACATGGTCTGGTCACCACCAGTGGCCGGCAGAAGCACGACCATGTGAGATGGTGCACTCCGGATGATAAGCCGGAAGCAATGTCCAGTAACGCATTGCGGTTGTACATGTCACAGAAGAAGAAAAGCTTCACCTTTAAGCAAAGACTTGACTGGAAAGATCCGTTGAAGACTGACAAACGGCTGAAGGACGCAGTGCATCAAATCCAGACAGTGGGGAGACCGAGGACCAAGATGAAAGTGGTCCACTTGGAAAGACTTGCAGCAGTTGGAGTGGCAAGTGTGTCTGATCGGGACGATCAGACTTAGGTGGAGGGCAGTGTGGCGAATACTGCGGCAACACAAAGCGAACAACGAGAAATAGGCAGAATGTTCGAGGAATGACGTAGAATGTTCCACAAAGAGAAACGTCAAGTTGGATGAACACTGCGAACAGCGAGAGAAAGAGAATGAGCGATAAACTTCAGAATGTTCTAGAGTTGCCATAAGTGCCAGCGCAGGTATATAAGGGCGCCGCCACCACGAGGTGAGTTAGTTACGA
>NW_023474836.1:0-3372 GCF_013731165.1 Rhagoletis pomonella
TTCTACGTGATCCTACGATCGGATCTAAACCAAATTAGCGTGGGCCATCTCTCAGGTACCACGTTTCCTTTAAAAAAGAATCATAGAAATCGGTAAACGTGGTCCAAAGTTATGCCTTAACATAGTACATTAAAAAAATATTCCCACGAATTGATAACCTCCTCTTTTTTAAAAACGGTAAAAATAGAAAACTTAATTTTTATCTTGATTGTTCTTTTAAGTGAAACCATATTATTTTTAAAATTACGATATGAGGATCAATGAAAGTATGAAAATTATTTTATTTAAATCATAAAATTTCATAAAATAACTAACTATATAAGTTTTTCTTCTCAAACACTTTTTTAAATTAGTTTATAAAACTTTTAGAAAAAATACACTTTTATTAGCTCTAACAAACACTGAGTTTTTGTTTTTAATTTGATGTCAGACTGTTTTTGTAGAAAATTTAGTTCCCTACAAAACAACATTAAGGGCCAAATTCACAGTGCATAGTTAACTCAGAAAAAGATTTTTTTCATTGAAAATTCTTATTTTTGCGAGCGCTAACTGGAAAATGAAGACAGAGGGCGGAAATTTTACCGACGTAATGTTTTTGTAACCGACAACGAAATTTTAGTATGGGACCGAAAGAAAAAAATATTAGTTTTATGTGACACAATCTTATATCCCTACATACATATGTATGTACATATACATACATATTATTAGAGTCCGACCGATTAATCGGCATCGGCACCGGCTAGTATCGGCACAAAATTGGCAATCGGCATCGGCCTTTTTTTTGCCGATTATTTGGAAATTTTTTCATATGTTCCGGTGAAGCGACAGATATCAAAAAACATTTGCAGACAGCTCACAAAAATGCATTTTTTTTTTGGTTAAATGTGTTTCACGTTTTTCTATACAAAAGAATGTTCTAAAAGCTTCTTTTATATGGAGGACTGCCAACAAAAAAAAATTGCCAAAAATTAAGGGGATTTTATAGCAGCTTGAAACTTGCACTTCATTATATCAGAATTAAATGGTCCACAAAACTGCATATCGGACTCTACATATTATTACATTCTTATCTATATATTAGTTGCACATACCTAAATACACCTCCTTGGATATACACGTGTGTCAAGTTAGCACTACACTTTTCGAAATTGGAAAAGTTAACTACGGCATTAATTGTAGTGTTTTTGTTGTAAATTTGTTGTGGAAAGAAAAAATTTGTAGCTCTCGTTTTTTAAGAAAAAATGGTATGTAGTGCTAACTTGACACCATACACCTAGTCGATAGAATTGAGATATTGAAAATGTTATAACGGCATTAATTGTAGCTTTTAGCTTTAAAATTTGTTGTGGAAAGAAAAAATTTGTAGCTCTCGTTTTTTAAGAAAAAATGGTATGTAGTGCTAACTTGACACCATACACCTAGTCGATAGAATTGAGATATCCAATATGTTACTATGCCATTAATTGTAGCTTTTAACTTTAAAATTTGTTGTGGAAAGAAAAAATTTGTAGCTTTCGTTTTTCTGGAAAAAATTGAGTTGACCCTTTTTCGAACAAAATTTAGTATGTAGTGCTAACTTGACACCATGCATCATTGACGACTGAATTGAGATATTGAAAACGTTACA
This sequence comes from Rhagoletis pomonella, assembly GCF_013731165.1. NCBI lineage: Eukaryota > Metazoa > Arthropoda > Insecta > Diptera > Tephritidae > Rhagoletis > Rhagoletis pomonella. Next base: position 1,631 of record NW_023474836.1, read on the forward strand.
ACGGCATTAATTGTAGCTTTTTTGTTGTAAATTTGTTGTGGAAAGAAAAAAATTGTAGCTTTCGTTTTTTAAGAAAAAATGGTATGTAGTGCTAACTTGACACCATACACCTAGTCGATAGAATTGAGATATTGAAAATGTTATAACGGCATTAATTGTAGCTTTTAGCTTTAAAATTTGTTGTGGAAAGAAAAAATTTGTAGCTTTCGTTTTTCTGGAAAAAATTGAGCTGACCCTTTTTCGAACAAAATTTAGTATGTAGTGCTAACTTGACACCATACACCTAGTCGATAGAATTGAGATATTGAAAATGTTATAACGGCATTAATTGTAGCTTTTAGCTTTAAAATTTGTTGTGGAAAGAAAAAATTTGTAGCTCTCGTTTTTTAAGAAAAAATGGTATGTAGTGCTAACTTATTATTTATTTTATTTTAACCTATTGTTTCTTCAATTCTGTATTATACTTTTCTACTTTAAGTGTTTGTAATAATTTATTTTCACAGATACAGAAAAAAACAAATGTATACAAACTAAAATTTTAGAAAAAATAAACAAATAAAACATATGACTAAAATAAATTACAAAACTAAAATAAATGACTGCATATCGACGGCTGAGTGGAAGATCGACCTATCTCGGCTGCCAGTTCGAAAACGCCCTATCTCAGAAAATTTTTCAACAACGCTCTATCTAATAAAACTTTTCAAGAACGCCCTACTTCAGAATTTTATTGAAAAACGCCCTATCTCAGAAAACTTTTCAAGAACGCCCTATCTCAGCTGCCGATTCAAAAACGCCCTATTTCAGCTTATTTTCAATGTATTTTCGTTCGAGATAGGGCGTTTTTGAACCGAATTCTCAGATAGGGCGTTATTCAACCAAATTCTGAGATGGGGTGTTTTTCAAAAAAATTCTGAAGTAGGGCGTTCTTGAAAAGTTTTCTGAGACAGGGCGTTGTTGAAAATTTTTCTGAGATAGGGCGCTTTCGAACTGGCTGCCGAGATAGGTCGATCTTCCACTCAGCCAACGATATGAAACGAAAAATCTCAGAAAATATTTTTGTCCAGCTAGCTTGTTCTAAGCGATTTACTGAGGCGTTGCATTGAAAAGTTCACTTAGTTTTTCCTTACAAATTCAAATAAGCATAGGAAGATAAAGGTATAAATTCATAGATTTCATTGATTTTCCATTGATAGCCTTCTTCAAACTAAAGATCTCTTAAACCTCTTTCGTTTGATAACCATATTGTAATATTTTATTAAAATATTTTATATAATCCAATTTGGGCTTTTAGAAGGGTGGCAACGATTTTCAAAAATATAACCGAAATAATATTTTTTTAATCCTCTTTCGTTTGACACCTATACTGTCATATTTTATTATTAAAACTGAATTTTACTTTTTCAACAGGTGGCAACCCTCTTAAAAAATGTTCCTTTTGTTAATAAAATTACATAAATTGAGTTCTTGGATATAGAGGAAACGTAAAATCTTAGAAAATAATTTTGTCCAGCTAGCTTGTTCTAGACGGAACACTGTGCGGCGGCGAGAAGTTGATAAGGTGCATGCATCAACTCTTGTGCAGAATATGGTCAGATGAACGCATGCCCGACGACTGGAATTTAAATGTGATCTGCCCAATCCACAAGAAAGGTGACCCCGCCATTCGCGCCAACTACCGCGGGATCAGCCTTCTAAGCATAGGTTACAAGGTCTTATCGAGCGTATTGTGTGAAAGACTG
>NW_023474837.1:0-3372 GCF_013731165.1 Rhagoletis pomonella
TTAAGTTTATGGAAAACTGTCAAGTGTACTCATTGAGGTGTTTAATAAACTCAGAGTTTAATTTGACATTTGTTTGTTAACTTTTTTTTATTTACATTTAGCCTGTCCCCGTACTCCAGCATTTAGACAGAAATAGTCCGAAGTAGCCGTGGTGTAGAATACCAACCGTTTAGCCATAAAGAAAAAAAAAAAAAAATAGCTAAATAGAACTTTCCATGCTGATTTCAACCATATGAAGATTATTTGGCGCAAATATAAAACTTTACTGGCTTTAGTTATCTACATATCTACGACTGCAATCTGAAATAAAATTTTTTAATTTTTTAATGAGAAAAGCCTCCAATTTATAGCCTGATCTGGGGTTGGATTCTGGACACTGAAAATTATGTGCACTCCTAATTTTGCGATTTAGGAGTAGTGTTGTCACTTGAGATTATTTTTAAGTACCAAACTTGAAGGTTAAACAAAAAAAAAACGGGCCTTTAAATAAAAGCTTTATGTAAAAGAAGTATCTATAAAAAAAACATTTGTAAAATATGTATGTATCTCTGAGATTAATTCAATTCATATCAAATATTTTTTGTTTCTTAAGTAGAGATTGTTGTTTAACTTCCACAATCCATTTTCAGATCACACATTTAATCTGCACTTAAATGGCCATTATTGGTTATTTAAATATGAGATATGCAACCCTGTGTTTGTACCAAACAACCAAGATTGATAGGTAGGCAGTGTTGCCGCGCCGTCTCAAGAAAATGTATCCCTGACCAAGCCAAAAATGTATCCAAATGTATCCAATTTTATTTTTTTTTACATATACATCTCATAATTTGTAAGAAAACCAAACAATTTCATGAAAAAGACATAATTTAACCCATCCTAAGGACTTGGAATACATGTGCATAAAATCAAACATTTGTAATTTCAATTTATAAAGTACATTTTTTGTGCATAAGTATTTTGCAAAGTAAATATAATAATAGCAAGTACACTCTAAAAAGAGCATGTAAAACTATTACTGAAAAGTATCTATTTTTCAACAAGAATCTGTATAAATAACGTATAGGTTCTTCAGTATTTGATTTTGAACTTGAGATCTTTAAGATATACACATAAATACACATATATAGAATGTTTAAAATTGCAAAAATTTTCAAACTACAAATACATTTCCTACTAATAATAAACATTACTTTATTTTAAACATTTTATGTGAAATTTTGCTCTTCCGACAAATTCGTTATGTAAAAGTAAACAGGTAATGATTAATTTTATTACACCGCATGCAAATTTGCACACATTAAAAGAGGAAACTGGTTACTTCTCTCAATATGCGCAAATAAACAAAATTGTTTTAGAGTGTATTTAAAGTCTTTTCAGTAAAATTCATAAAAGTTTTCTTAAATAAATCAAATTTAGTTTTTTAAACTACATTGAAATCTTCTTTCTTTTTAAATTAACAAATGAAAATATGTGATATGAAAGAGATTACTACAGAAAGAGTATAATTTACTTTACATATATCGTCGTTTAAAGTACAAAGCCGCGTATCGTCATTCTGCAAAACCGCGTAACTGACATTTGCTGCCGAAAATTGGATTTGCTCACACAAGCTCTTGGCTCAATCCTTATCCATTCGTCCTGAAATATACTAGCCAGAAATGCGATTGCTTTATCAAAAAGAGAACCATTTTGAAATATAAGTGTTTTTACTCTCTAGAAAATAATTTATGCAACGTCACATACGCGGTTTTGCATTATCTTGATACGCGGTTTTGCATTTTGTTGATACGCGGTTTTGTACTTTAAACGACGATATGTATATTAAGATCTTGCGTAAAGCATCCTTTTAAGCTAATTAAAGCAATTGCGCTTATACCTATTTTGGTGAGATCTCTTCATGTGTTCATTGCTTCGTTCACAAAAAATAAAATGCTTTAATTTCACGCTCAAGTAGCGATTCTTTATACGTTTAGAAAACGTAATGCTTTCTACCATCTTTAATGAAAATCGATTTTTGAACGAAAAAAACTTTATAGGAAATATAAAATTTTGGCCTATTTAAAAAAGTATCCACATTTATACTGACCGGAAAAAATAAGTATCCCGCAAAAATTCGTCTAAAAATGTATCCAATTGGATCTATTTAGATCCAAACGGCATCCCTGTAGGTAGGTTGTTTTATCAATCTTGCCAAAGAACAATCAGCTGTTCAGTACAAAATGTAAACAAACAAGCAAATGCAACAACAATTTCAAGGAGGAAGCAAAGTGCTGCCACTTATTTGGCATATTTAAATAAAGTTGATCTGAAACCCAACGGAAGTTAAATGGCATTTACGCAACAATCCAAAATTAAACTTATGTTCCGTTTAAATATTCATTTGAAATTGGCCATAATACTATGTTCACGTTAAAATATTATCTCGAGTTTAACGGTTAGAGTTTATGAACATTTGTCAAGTGTAATCATTGGGGTGTTTAAGAAGCTCACGAGTTTAATTTGGCATCTGTTTGTTTACTTTTTCTCATTCACATTTAGGGCCGGTTGTTCAATGTCTGGTTATCACTACCACTACACTATCGACGATTTCGACATCATGCATGTAACATGTGATCGATAAAGCAGTAGTTGTGCTTAACCGGAGCTTCTACCTCCGATTTGTGCTAATCAGACATTGAACAACCGGCCCTTGGCCTGTTCCCGTACTCAAGGATTTAGACAGAAATAGTCCGCAGTAGCCGTGTTGCAGAATACCAACCGTTTGGCCATAAAGAAATAATAAACGTAGCTAAATAGAACTTTTCATGCTGATTTTAACCATACCAAGATTATTTGGTGCAAAGAAAACTAAAGCCCATAAAAGAGGTTAAAGTTAAACTTTTATATTTTTCTTTTATTTATAATATCTCGGGAACTATTTGACCGATTACAAACTTATTGATGCTAATTTAAAGATAATTTAGGTACGTTTTACGCGACGTATACAATTTTAAATAAACGCCATTTAAAAAAAATATATTTATATATTTTTTGGTTATTAGGTATTTCTGGCTTAAAACTATAAAGAAAGGAAACAAATTATGCACACCAAGTGAAATACCCCTAATTACCTTTATTTTGACGTCATTTAAAAAAATCAAAACATTTAACTTTAACCGTTGATATCTTCTTTCTTTTCAACTTTCGCCAAATAAAATCTTGCAGTACGGGATCAGACTAACGGCAAATTGGTTGCAGGTTTGGATTTTCAAAGACACAAACCAAATGCAATGCAACCCGTTTTGATCGAATTTGGTTTGTGTCTTTGCTAATCCAAACCTGCAACCAATTTGCCGACAGTTAGTCTGTTCCCGTACTGCAGGATTTAAT
>NW_023474838.1:0-3371 GCF_013731165.1 Rhagoletis pomonella
TTAATGACTGAAATATTGTTGTGGAACAGAGAAATAGATTGTTTTACCAAAAATTACCAAAATTCGAGATAACGAGATACTGGATTTAGAGAAATAGTTGCCACTTTTCACTTTTCTGGCCGAGATTTCTTAAATTTTAGATTTTAGAATTTTTGTGTCGGACTGAAAAAGTTGCGCTTGTAGGTGATGAATTTGCGGGGAGATGTGCAGCGGTTGTTATGAATGAATTTATTTGGCCTTAAGAAATACGCGAATGCGTTTATGAATGAAATAGTTCTTGTTGTACTTGAATATGTGCGTGATTATGTAAGTACACTGAGTTGTACATATGTATGCATGTGCGTAGTATCTGGCAGAAATATGCACGTACGTATGTATGTACATACTTATCTATATATGCATGTATGTATTTATGTTATCAATTAATGGAGTATGTATTTACATACATATGCGTGGGAAATGCCTCTTCATTTGACTGCAAAACTATTGGGGCATATTCGTAAACGAAATAAATTCGACTCTGAAGTTAAAGTTTGTGAACCTCATATAAGAAGGAAGTTATTATATGTATGTTATAAGTAGTATGTGCATGTGTAAGAACGTTATCAATAAATTATTTGCGAGGTTGTTTAGGTATGTATGTACACATAAGTGCATAGAGGGAAACGTTATCAATGCATATATGATTTTGGAGTATGTCCATTTTTACGTATGTAGCGCATTTGTAAGTACATATGTACATACATACATCCGTATGCGCATGCGTGAGAAATAAAGTTGACTCTAAACTTACATAGAGCCAATTTACACGACGACTTTTCACCCTGCGTTTTTTGCACGTTCCCTTTTAAAAAAGTCTTCGAAATTCCTCGTGTATTTACACGATGACTTTTTCTTTGCGGCGTTTCTTGGGTTTTTTTGACATTTCAGCGTCAAATTTTCTTTGGTCAACTCTTTCGTCCTCATTTTTAAAGCGGAGGGAACGCGAACTCAAAGCAAAAATACGAAAAAGTGAACTCGATAAAAGCGAAATGTCAAAAAAAAACCCTCGATTTCGCTCACCGTGCGTGCTTGCCTACCCGACTGACTTCGCTACACTTCTTGCCTACAAGCTCGACACGCATGACTTTCCACCCAGGGTGAAAAGTCATCGTGTAAATTGGCTCATAGTTGCAGCTTTTTACAGATATTCTATTGAAAATTAAGTCAAAAATCTGTAACTAACTTTAGTGTCTACTTTATTTTGACTATGAATATGCCCCATTAATTACATATAATACGAGTATTGCAGTGGAAAATGGCCATGCAACACATTTGCTCAAAATAAATGTTCATAAAACTCAAAAATTACTTTTCAAGAAAACACCTTGAAGTAACCAAGTGCATTGCATTTGTACGTTTTTTTTTTGTCAATGTGTCCATGTTTAAAGTGAAATTGTGAAAAAACTAAAGCAGCTAGAAAATTGTGGTTTGTTGCATTATATGTAAATAGCATAGCAGCTACCATAAGAAAAAAAATAGGTTTTTTCGACCAAAAGCCCCTTTGAAATGCCGACCAGCGTTGCCGCTTTGGATTTTTAACCAAATTTGGTAATTTTTTTCTTAATCTATCAAGTTTGGTAATTTGGTAATTTATTTTTCAATTTGGTAACTTTTTTGATTCGGTCTTACATGGTTCTGATTCCACATTAGTAAGTGGCCCGTAAGCGTTTCCTTTTATAGAAATACCAGGTAATCCTGAAAGTTTCGCAAGGTGAAAATTGTTCCAGCGTTCCTTGGCTACTAGAATGGTGTGATCTTTAACAAACTGCTTGAAAGTGGCTATTGCTAAGTATATCCACCGTGCCCTTTCCTGGAAGGTTTTGGGTGGTTGTTGTTGTTGTAACAGCATACATATTCCCCAAAGAGATTTTGGGGAGTGTTGCTGGAGTAACAGTCCTTGGCCAGATATAAATCTGGGTTGTTCCTGTTACGTAGACCCGACTGTCGTGGGAACCTACCTTTCCCTGTCAGTTGCAATTACCATCAATTGTCCGGTGTACCCGGCAACCATATATATGAGTAGAATTCTACGAAAATATGTATGTCCTCGTTCAAAAAGCTACGGCATTCAGCGGGGACTTCACTCTGTCTATGTGTGAGTCGAAAGCTTTCCTTCAAGCGTTGAATTTTTGATATATTTTCTTGTCACTTGTTTACATACAGTGGTCGAAAAAATTATAGCCGCACCATATTTTGACAAGTTTTAACATATTATTAAAAATTACCAAACTTATTTTATGTGCAGAACTGTACAAATATACATGTCGAGCCCTAACTGCCAAAATAACGTAATTATGTATGTGTCTGCACATTAGTTCTGCACATAAAATTAATTTGGTAATTTTTGGTTGAATTTGGTAACTTTTTTCGGTGATTTTGGTAAAAAATAAAAAACTTGTGTGCAACACTGACGCCGACGACAAATCACCAAAGAGTTTGCCAATTGCATGTGTACATAATTTTCATAAGGTTTGCAGTGAGAGCATACACTGGCACATACATATGTATGTATGTTTCTTCGAACAAGAATTTTCATATAACTTAATACAATATAAACAATTTTCATATTTTTTTTAATTAATCAAAACTATTAATATGATTTGTTTACCAATTTTAGAATTCTTTTCAACTAACATGCATTTTTACTACCTACTATATACATATGTTATATATATTTATATATACATATACCAAGAATGATAGAATACAAGATTGCGCCAATGAGAGAGGATTTTTGAGCGTAATTTTTGCGTGACGTCATCTTGGTGCAATTGCGAGAGAGAAATGCCAAAAGGCATATAAAAATTTGTAAACAATGCAGAAAAAAGTGTTAATTTTAATACTACATGGCCCAATTTTGCAGGAATCAATAAATATACAAAGATTGATTAATTAGGAACACGTAGCAATAATTTTGGACATGTAGCCCTTTAGATAAGTACGATTTTTAGCACTTGAAAAAATGGATGTATTAACAGTGTTTGCAATTTCATGTAGACCAAAAGGAAGGTGTGCAGCAAAGTGAAGTTTTGGACTTGTCATTTTAAAAAGCCATGCCGAGTGCATATTTATATTTGTGGACGGTAGCCAACCACCATAAACTCAACAGCTTTTATTTGATGACTTTTGTACCATTTCCGAAAGGATGCATGAGTGTGGCTTTTTTGGAAGCAAATATTTTATATCAGTAAAACATAAGTTAAGCTGAACTTTTAAATGTATAATAATTTGGTCACTGTATTGTATTAGGTACGTAACAGCGCGGTAAGATGCCGCTTGAATTAGCGCCTGGCGACCTTATCCACTGGTGCATTACCTCATACCAGCAC
>NW_023474839.1:0-3371 GCF_013731165.1 Rhagoletis pomonella
TATTTCATTGAAATCATCATCAACACTGATTTTATGAGCATTTCGTGTGTACTTTTGTACATTTTTTTTTCCAAGTTGTTGCACCTAGCTTTTATAACTCTCTTCCAGCCGAAATATTGTTCACCCACACGTAATATAAACCGACGCCTCAGATGCAGTGAGAAGTTGTAACACCACAACAGCAACACGGAAGCGAAGCAAAATAGAAAAAAATAAAGCAACAGTAAAATTTGTATGTTAGTAAATAGTTACGTACATTTTTATTTTAGCAGAGGCAAGGAAGTTTGTGAAACAAGTGGTAAATCTCAACTGTTGCGAAATGCTATTGTAAACAGGAAGCTGTGGCAAAAGTAGCTACAAATGCATAAGCACATCCATACATAAGTACATACGAACTAACCAACAGCCGACAAGCAAAAAAATTTACTGCAACTTGTTTTCCGCAAATAAAAAATATTACTCTACCATTGCGGGTGGTCGAGCTATAATTTTGAATGAGTAGAGATTTTTCAATAAACAAGGATGGCATTTTTTTAGGTATGTAGCTCCACACTATTTTCGAAGTGAGATACAGACAACGGTTGTACATTTGTAGCAAGTCATTTTATGAGATTCACTGTTAAATTTTGTAAACAATTTTTGTGCTGTGGTTTTATTTTAGATTAGATGGAACGCGCTTTGCAGGAATTCATTTAGTTACCGCACAGACCCATTGTGATGGGAATGTTAAGATTTCCTTAGAGTTATCCATCATCATGGCCTCAACACGATGTCAGATTTTTTAAAATTAAAAATGGCGGATCCAATGTGGCGACCAAATTTTATAGCTTTCCCTATAACACTTATAACTTTCCTTATAACCCTTTCACCAGAAACTAATATAAATGGGGGTTTCAAGGCTGCTCATTTCAAATCTGATGACAGAGTTTTGAAATAGAAAATGGCGGATCCAATGTGGCGTTATCGAATTCGGAGCAAAAAAATTTAAGTTTAAAATGGCCAACAATATTGTGGCGTTTCAGTTATAAATACTGATAAGATAATAATTTAAACTAGTATCGCCCCGTTGTCGAAATTCGACCACTTCGCTTTTTTCACACACTTTTTCATTTTTTTTTTTTTGGGAAGTTTTTTAGGTCCATCAGCACCTGTTAATCGTCTAGCTCACTTACATATATTGTTTGGCGGAGTAATATACATTCTGTTAAATAATTTAAAAAATCATAGATGGTGAAACGAAATCAGGCACCTACCGGAAAATAATACCTTTCGAACAAAAGAAGAATCATTCAAATTGGTTGAGAAACATAGGAGCAGTAGGGATGAATAGATTTGTATGGGATTTCGTTAGCGTAATAATAACTATATAGATATAAGCATGATAAGCGTCTGCATTGTTCTTGCAAAACTTCAACATCACATATGGGCATTCCCATGGTGGCGCACGTGACAGTCGTACGATTTCAATGTGATACAAAAAAGGAATACCATTTGTTTTTTTTTTTTAACTTTTTTGAGCCATTGCATAGCACGTAATTAGCTCTATATTTAACCGAAAAATTAAATCAATCGAACTGCTTGGTCCTGAAATATAAGCATTTAAAGAGAGTGTCGCAAAACTCTGCGAATTATGGATGGCTATTTTGATGAAACTTATTTTGATATGATTTGGAGCAATTCTAGTTGTTTCTAGAGTTTTTTGAATTAATGCAAATTGTTTCAATTCTCTTTTACAACACCAAGTGTGAAACGTGACGTGACGGTTCGTCACGTGACATAAATTTCCATCGTTATATTTTTGTTAATATTGCTTTTAAATGAATTTTCAACGCAAATAAAACATGTATTTTATGTAGAATATACTTTATATTTTGACTTCAGTGCCAATTCAGAAATCTATGATTTATTATGTTTCAACCACATGCGCCAAATTCGAACCAAATCGGACCATAAATACGGTTTTTCGAAATATCTCGACCTTGGCACCACCTAGGAAGACCAATTTATGCAAACATGATTCTTCTTACATAGCCAGTATATATTTTAAAAAGCAGACAAATCGGCCCGTAAATACGTTAGATATAAAACTTTTATTTTTTTTTGTCGTGGTGGACCTTCCGCTGGAAATACCCATATGCATTATTTGCAAAGTTACGACTTTTGGCAAGCTAAAATTGGAAAAGGGCACTGTGTGCGGCGTTTAGGAAAATTAACCCTCATCAGTCCTACTCCGGCTACTCTGACCATATTATTTTTTGCACTGAAGAAATAAGAAGGCGGCCTTAATTAACGCGGTCTAAATCCCTAGACTTTATTTTGACTATAACTATGGGCCATAGCATTTAATTTGAGAATTTTTAAAGCATAAATTGGCAAAGTTTTCATAAATTCACTTGACTTATGCTTTCTTTAAAGGTGCTTTAATCCTGAAATGAATTTCTTATTCCCGAAATCCCGAAATTCCTTTCCCTTATTAAAATATTTTCTGCCTTTGAGTATGCTAGTAATTCAATTTCGAACCCTCACAAACTTTCTCAACATAGTAACAAAATAAAACCCAAATATATGCACTCAATCAATTTGCTTTCCTTGTTGTGAAGGAAATTCCTTTTGTGCAAATCACAATCACTTGCAAAGTACTCAAACACGCAGCGCCCATCTACAACTTGTACACTCACCAAAGTCAACGCGCCTCATACATCTGTTTATTTCAAATGGATTTGAATGCCTGCGTGAGTACATATGTATACCCGTACGTGAGTATGTTTTGCTTTTTGCTTTGATTCTGTTTAATATTCCACGCTTGTGCGACCATTCAACAAACTAAACAAGTGTTTTGCGGCGATGAAATTAATTTTTATGAGAATGAGTACAATTTTTCTGCCACGCACAGCACCAACAAATAGGGAATGAATGAACATAAATGTAAGTATAGTAAATAAATTACGAGCACAAGAAACTAAAAGAAAAAAATGCCACGCATTTATGCTTTGTCCTTGGAAGAGTGGGTATTAGGGTGGTCCAAAATAAATAAAGTTGGAATTTTATTGCTCACTTGGATTTTTCTATATCAAAAAAAAAAAAAATTAAAAAATATACCCCTGTTTTTTTATATTGAATTCAAAAAATATTTAGAGTTCGCTCAAAGTGCGGAAAGTCTTACATGTATTTTATATAGGAAATAAACAACTTTTCGTATAACTGGTATATAATTCTTGAAAACCAATATTTTTTCGATCGTAAAACTGTGTCTCTCTTCAGGAGACTTTCAATAATAGTAGCCAACTCTGTATTTTACCATTTTTTAAAACTAACGAATTTTTATGGGTCCCCCATTGCATTTTTTGGGAGAGTTAACATTAAAAATGGTA
>NW_023474840.1:0-3371 GCF_013731165.1 Rhagoletis pomonella
ATTTTTTTATCGATATTTTTATCGATTTTGTTATCGACTTTGTTATCGATTTTATAATCGATTTTGGTGTAGATTTTGTAGTGTGTGTGCTTTTGTTTTTGACTTGGATATTCTACGTATTCTACGTTTAAATTTAGCGGCTGTATCTCCGATACAGCCAGCAGACCAAGACGAAGACGCTGGACTGTTTCTTTTTAGCGTAGCTCGACCCCTGCGCCACCTATCGGAAAAATTAAAACTTTATGCACTCTTCCTTCCAATCTCCTTTCCAAAAAAGCAGCAACCATTCGAATCGGTTATGAAACATAGGAGAAAATTGTTCCCAATTGATTCATGCTCACAATGAATTTCACAATTATCCGAAATTTTGAAATCTTCATAACGAATTTTCCACCTTTACATCGTTCAAAATCCTCAAATCGTGCGATAAAATGGAAAATTTCGTCGAAAAAAATTAATATTTTTTGCGTACTTCCGGATGTTTCCGATTTTTTCACTTAGAATTTTCTATTTTTCCATTCGAAAGCTATTCCGAAGGAATTGCACAAACAATTCCAAACAAAAAAATCAATTTTCGATTTTTGCAGTTTCCCGATTTTCTCGGAAGGTTTTCGCAAAATTTTCTTTGGTAAAAACCTTCTTCTGGTAATTACGAACAACTAAAAAAAGCCAAAATCGGCCCAACCGTTCTCAATTGATGAATTACTATACATTTCTCACACCATTTTTATATATGTACTAGCAGACTCGGCGAACTTCGTCCCGCCCAATATTATTTTTTTTATTGAAACATTTGGTCCAACGTTTTTGCCAGCAATTCACGTTCACTTTGGTTTTGTGGTCGATAGAAGGCATATCCTCCATTGCCGTCTTAAATAACCTGACGAAAGCGTTATACCGAGAAGAAATCCTTGCGGCTCGATGGTGAATCGTCCTTGAATCTGTATAGTATAGTTGGTGGCAATTTCCAAACTGATGAGTATCAGTGGTCCACTTTCTGTTTAGTCACCGTAAAGTCACAACCGCAATGTTTCTGATGGTTGATTTAACGGGGGTAATTTGACTTTGATCCCTGATGCCTCCGAATTGAAGATTTTTGGCAATAACTCGACTCCAGCGCCACCTGGCGTTTTAAGTTGTGAACTTAGTCTGTACCTACTCAAATACATAAAAAAAAAACATTTCAATCGTTTCGGTCGATGAGGAGGAGTTCACCCAACAGAATAAGTCTTTTACTACCGACACTCCTCGGAATTTTTTCCCATACAAAAAAACTATTACGCATTCGCTATACGGAGAAAATGCGCAACATCGTCAGCGAAAAAGGTCTCAAAAATCAACGGTAACTTATAGCCATTTAAAACTTACACTTTATGAAACTGAAATTGAGTGAACTACATACAAAACCGCATACTCTAAATTAGGCGCCATTTGATGAAAAATGAACTATATTTCAATAAAAAATTTACAAAAAAAATGTTTATTTTGAAAAAGAAAAAACACTGTATTCTGGGTGTATGTATTTAAAGATAGGTAAAGGTTTCAATATGTTTGGAAAGCGCCACGCCCCCTTTTCCAGTAGCCCAAAAATCTCTATACCAATTTCCAGGACTTTAACGCAAATACTTGCAGAGAAATGCGGTATGAAAAATTCGATATGTATGGCTGATCCTTTAACATATCGAAAGTCTGTAGTAGGTGACCAAAATTTCAAAAAGATCGCTACAGCCGTTCGCGAGATAACCTCTTATAAAAAGAAGGAGCTTCTCTTTACATAATTAGTGTAGGTACCACAGGGCAACGCCGATTTTGATGCGGCAAATGTTAAAGCTGTTTTTGGTAGACTTTTTTGCGCTGATTACTAATCCATAAGTATAAAGTTTCCATCAGCTCCACATTTTGAGAAAAACGTGGTGAAAGTGCAAGCAATGAAACAAAAGGTGATGGAACCTTCCACTTAGGCTTAAATTAAAGCTAGACCTACAGGCTACTATCCCTGAAAATACTATTCCTGCACCTTGCCCTGATGCTCACCTATACTCAGTTACTTTTTATCGTCCAATAATAAAAAAACTACTGCAAAATTATGCAACTGACAAAAAAATGTGTAAAAATCAGTGTAGTTGTTCAGTAAATGACTATAGGTGACCTTAGGGTCAAGCCTTAATTTAAGCCTAAGTGGAAGGTTCTATCGCCTTTTGCTTAATTGCAGGAATTTGCAGGGATAGTAGTCGAGATTTTTAGCTTTAGTCTAAGCCTAAGTGGAAGGTTCTACCACCCTTTGTTTCTTTGCTAGAGCCTCTCAAATATTGCAAAAAACGCGCTTTTTGACACTTTGACCTCGTTTTTCTTAAAGTTTTAAGCTGAAGGAAACTTACGGATTCGTGATCAGCACAAAAAAAAATTTCAAAAATATATATTGTCAACATTTGCTGCATCACCTGACCTGTGTAACAAGTATTGATAACACTGTGAGACAAATGGTAGGTGTCAGTGATCGGGAAGGGTTCAAGCTACCGGGGAAAGTTATATCGGTAAAAAAGAAGTTAAACGTGTCCCGGCGTTTCGCAATAATATATAATAAATATTATCCAAATTCATTGAAACATAAAATCAATATTCTGGTCAAAATGAGATACCTTCACTTAATTGTGAATAAAAGCGAAATGCGTCCATCGATTTTCATGATCTATGTATGTCTCATTTTGCTTAAAGGTTATGTGGCTTTGCGTGAAAGTAATACGACTTGCCTTTTTTTCCGTTTTGGATTTTTTATGAATTTAAAAATAAAAAAATTTAATATTTTAGGCAAAACATATTTTTTTTTCTTCATACATTTATTTTTACCGGCAAAACTGTTGATTATATAGAAAAACGTTATATGAACAGATTAAAGGAATTGTAATTTTTAATTTTCCTAAATTTGTTTGAGCAAAATCGGACTAGTGGTTCTCGAGTTATGTCAAAAAAAAGACCACCAAAGGTGACAATCGGATCATAAATAACACTCTTTCGATTAAATCGGTCCTGGTGTACTACCATAAAAAAGATTTTTCGAATAGATCTGTATCTGGTCCACCTATCAGAAAAATTTCCTATATGTTGACCCAGGCAATAAGCTACCTGCCAAATTTCAAGCAAATCGGACCATAAATAAGATTTTGTCGAATAGATCGTTCCCTGGCCCACTTAAAGGAAAAAATTTATCCTATATGCTAATCTAGACAAAAGGCTACCTACGTACCAATTGCATTTTTTAGCGTTGTTCGACCCTTGCGCCACCTAACGAAAAAATTAAAACCTTGTGCACTCCTAATTCTAAACACCTTTCCAAAAAAGCAGCAACCATTCGAAAGCAGCATATGAAACAT
>NW_023474841.1:0-3371 GCF_013731165.1 Rhagoletis pomonella
AGCAAAGTCTAGTGTGTGCTATGTTTTCTCTTTTTTAGTTTGTAATAATACTTATATAGCATGTCTAAATGAAATCGAAAATGCCAGTAAGCGATTGAATCATTTTAGTTTTAATATCAAATCACTCCATGTTCATGGCATTTAAATCATCCATCTTATTTGGCACTACCCAGCAGAAAAGCGAATTATTTTAGATTGAAAATTTTCCTCACTCAGAAAAAACATTCCTTGATGCTAGAAAAAAAGTATATTTTTCCAAGGAAATATTATCTTGAAATGGCTCCAATGACATCGCTGCCTTAATATGAGTAAACGATTTGACTCAGTTTCTTATTTTTTAGGAAAAATTTACTTGCCATATCATCCACCGTGAAAGGAATAAGTACATGTAATTTTGCTCGCGACGCTCAAACAGTGGCAATGGCCGAGAGAGCAAAGCTCTTGAGTGCTAGTCGAGAGATGCAAGATTCGAGTCCCAGGGCAGGAAAATTTTTTTATTGGTTTTTTATTTTATTTTTTATTTATTTAATTGTAATTTTTTTTAAATTGTATTAAACCAATGTATGTAATCTATTTTTTAGGATATTTGAGAGTTAAGATTTTTCCATATATGAAATTAATCTAAAACTTGTAATTTATATTTAAATTGAAATAATTGAGTTACCTTACTCTAATCACCTCCAACCGCGACGCCACAGCTGACATTTGCCAGGAAAGCAATTAACTTTGTCTTAACAACACTGACACAATTCAAAATTTAAGGAAATTATTACTTACATTGAGTAAATTTACTTCCTCAAATTAATGAGGCTCTATTTTTAGCATGAACCTGAATTATGGAAAAAATTCTTAAGATGAGTAAATTTATCGTAATACTAAGGAAAAAATAGTAACTCTAAAATAAGCATACTGTTTTCTTGTTTTAAGACATACTTTTTTCTGGGTGTACAAACATTGATCAGAGATAATCACTTCTGGCCAAGCCTGTGAAGCGTCTCTATTTTAATTCGCTGCACTATCTTCATGTCATAAAGACCAGAGAGTCTTCCAAAAAATCTATATGTCGAATACTCCCAAAGCCTCCTCACCGGATGTTTGCATTCTCCATGCTTCTGCGCCATATGGATTTTATTATTTATTAATCAACGATTCCTAGTGCGAGCAATGCATATTGCAGGAAGCAACCCAAAACCCTGTGAGGTTAATAAACAACTA
Organism: Rhagoletis pomonella; assembly: GCF_013731165.1. Taxonomy (NCBI): domain Eukaryota; kingdom Metazoa; phylum Arthropoda; class Insecta; order Diptera; family Tephritidae; genus Rhagoletis; species Rhagoletis pomonella. The sequence goes on from NW_023474841.1 coordinate 1,216, forward strand.
CGCTATAAACATTTTGCGAACGTTCGAAAATGACCTTCGATATCCAATTTGCATATCGAACTGAGAACAAACTCATAACCAATCTTAGTTTTCCAACGTTCATAGTGTATTGGAAATACACTCGAGATGGGTTCGGAAAAAAATAAAAACCACAGTAACAAGAGAGTAAGTGAAATCTAGCTCATTTTCGTAGGGAAATATAAGACAATCGCTCTCTCTAATTAAATTTTCAATTCGATAATAGGATGGATTTCGAATTCATAACGAAGGAAAGCTACATTCATTAGGGATAGTAATTGGTTCAGTAGAATAATGACTTGCAGCTACTCCTTCGATTATAGGTACGTGTTTCCTCCTGACACTCGCTCTAAGTGGGCGCTCACAATGGAAAATTCTTTCTCTGCGTGAATGTGTGGAATATTCCATACACGCTCTTCTAACCTAACCTAATCTAGGATGATTTAACTTGCCTTTTCATATTTGCTATGAATCAACAATTAAAATGCGTTAATATTTCGGCGGGGCTAAATTTTTTAGCTAATTATTTCAGCTTGTTTTTATTTTTATTTTACTTTCCTCAGTAGTTTGGTTGGTTGGTTGAAGTGGATTGTCACCCTGGTGACAAGCAATTAGCTCGTTTGCAATTTTGATTCCACAACTTGTGCAACCTACAGCCATTTGTCGGCTTTAATGAATTTTCAATCAGCATGTTGCTTAACCCATTTCCTATGACCGCTATTAGTGCAATATAATATTTACATAATCCTTGCTTTGAAATATTATTAGAGGCTGCCGCTCGATCAAGAAAAATGCCCGGTATGAGTCCCCAGTCATTCGGATACCCCTTTATTCGGAGATCTTTATTCGCTGAAAAGGATTTGTCAAATTTTTCTTATAAAAAATTAATGCGTTTTATCTCCCATGACCACCTGGACAATCTCCGTGCAGTCATTACTACAATCCCTACCTATAAAATACTCGTACTTATATGGCAAACAAATATGTGTGTACAGGTTTTTAAAGATTTTTTAATTAAGAACTTCGGCAGAATATTATGACTAAATAGATATCAGATTTGTCTGCGAAAAATAAGCCTAAATATATGTGTCATCAGAACTATAAACAAAATACACTCAGTGTCAAAAATCTGAAAACCCCGACGTTTTGACGAATTTATTTATTTATATTTTCCATTGCAAATTTTTTTCATTTTTTTATAAAAGTACTAGCAATTACCCGGCGTGCTTCGCTGCGCCTTAAATGTATTTTTGTGTTGTAACTCTCCCCCTAAGCTCTTATGGCCTCATTTACAAAATATTTTTAAAGAACTTTATGAAGTTAGATTTAAAAAAAATCGATCTATGAAGCATTGTTTATTTTTTTTTTGAGTTAATATATTTTCGAAGGTAATTAGAAAATATGTAAAGAACCGACTTTCTCTTGGAAATTTAATTTATAATCTTATAACTGGAGTCTACTATCGCACCCTTTCCTCAAACGTGTATTGATTCAATATTCAAATAACGTATATTTATATAATTTGAAAAAATCTCCCTACTATACAAATATGTACAGCAATATTAAATAATATTTTCAAATGTTGTGAGAGGGAGTAACAAAACAAAATTACTTTTAAGGCGCAGCGAAGCACGCCGGGTATTCGCTAGTGTCACATGAAATTAACTGAGCAAAGTACAATGAATAGCTGTTAAACAATGGCACCATCTACTTTAAATGAAACATACTTATTTTCGTGGGGGATACTCACACACCATATACTTTTCTATTGAAATTTTTCCTGAATTTTCCTAGCTATAAACCTCCAACGAATGCAAAACCGTGAAAATCGGTTCGTGCGTTCTGGAGTTATAGCGTCAGGAAGGAAAACCCTACTTATTTTTATATTAATTTTTATATTAAAGAAGATTAAAGAACTGTCCGCATTACTCAATTTTATTTTTCACTAAAACGGTATTCATGAATTTTTTAATTTTTTTTTTATTTGCTTCCGCATACTTTTGACATAACAGCTTTCATTTTATGCCGATATTAAACAAATACAGCCTAAGTTTACCCGGGTCCACGTTTTGGTCTGTATCTCGTGACCCAAGTCACCCAGCTATATGAAAAGTGCTCAATCTTAAAGCATTCATGAA
>NW_023474842.1:0-3371 GCF_013731165.1 Rhagoletis pomonella
ACGCCAGCGCCAACGCAACGCCAAAGTTGTATGTGGATGGGCCTTTAACATCGCGCATCCCTAACATGAACGCAAAGCGCGAGCTAGGAATGAAACGGTACCATGCAAGTATCGATACTTTTACTTGGAAGCATCGATACCTGAAAAATCTCGGATTTAAAGTATCGATACTTTTGGCTATGAAGGTATGTATTCCTTATGAAGTAAATAAGTAAAATCTTTTTATTTTAAATCATAAGTTAACCATTATCTGGTAATCATAAACTCCAAATTAGATGTTTAACGATGAATGATATTTGACACGGACAATTCATTGAAAAAAATTACAAGAAAGTTAATCTCGTTTAAGAAAAAAATTTTTCTCATAAGATACTTATGAGAAAAAGTCTTCTTTTGTTGTACTTCCCACGAATAAAGGCCTTTAAAAATTATGAGCCAAAGATTTAAATACGATAGTTGTAAAAATGTCTCCTTATTACTTCACCAGGTATAATTCCACATACAATTGGAAGTGTAAAGAGTACAGAAACAAAATGATAGGAATGAAATTTAACTAAAAGAAATTCTTAAAGCATTTAAAATATGAAAGATTTTTTAGTATTCTATTCGACATCTTTTCTCCACTCTAAACGCGAAGATGGCGTTTAAATTTTCTGGAATATACTTCTCCAATTGTCCCAATCACTGTCTTGATTATTTTCAAGACAGCAAATCGGACAATGATTTGACGTACGCAGACAATAATTTTGACGTCTTGTGCGAGAAAGAGAAATTCATAACCAAAGAACTAAAGTAACACAAGAGACGTTTATGTGTATGTAACTTTATCTCTTCTTTATTATTATTTTAATTTTCAGCTTAAATAGCACGCGCGAAATGCGTATTATAATACAACGTTCACGTCCGAAATTTTACTCAAAATTAATTGTCACAACTATAGTCAGCACGCCTACTCAACGGAGACAACTTGACAACTAATCCGTATTTCTTTATTGTCTTGACATCATTGTCTAATGTAAACGTGCCGTTAGTATCGGACTTCGATACGAGCATTTGTTTTTCGATACCTAGACAGTACTTGGTTCTAAAGTATCGATGCCAAAATTACTTGATATCGATCGAAAAGTATCGAATATCTACTTGTATTTACTCGTATCGTTTCATCCCTAGCGCGAGCGTACGCTTGTATTCATTTTCCCCCCAATTTTTGTTGAGTTTTCATTTCAAAGGTTTTTTGGTTTAAGTTATTGCGCGAATGTTGAAAAAGTTGGAGAATATCTAGTAGTATTTAATCTGTTTTGTGAAGTGAAGCAGACAATAATCAAAGTTTGTTAAAATAAAGTCAAAGACGAATTTGCACAAAAAAACGAACGCAAACTCGAAAAGTGAAAAATATTCGACTTTACCTCTTCAACGCTATTCGCTCGTTGGGACTGAAACGACTCGTCATCTATTGCCTTTTGTGCATTATTGCCTTTTCTCTTGATCGGGTTGTTCGCCGCTCGTCCATTAACACTGTAGAGAAGACTGTCGGAATTTCGTGGATTGATTTGAATTGTTTTATTATCATCGTTTTCTTAAAACTTCATTGCTTTCAAAGCAGGTGAGTCTAGATTGTATTACAGTTGAGGAGTAATTAATTTTAATTATTTATAATTTATGTAATTATTTATGTACATGGAGAGTCAGAAAAATCTGTGAGGATGGTGGTAGCCGGCAAAATGAGTCGCCATTGTGGTGCTGAAGCTGCATTTAATTTACTATTGTAGAAGCCTCCAATTGCATGAGTCATTGGTTTAGACGCGTAAATAGGGTTGCACAATCGCTCATATGTAAAAACATCGATGTTAAGATTGTTCGATGTTGCAAAAATGAAGCATCAATAGTTTGAACGATATATCGATGTTCGGTTTCTTGGAAAGAGGTGTTTCAAATCTAGCCATATTCAATGGCATCACTTTTAGACAGTAGCCATGGGTAACACTGCGCTGCGCGGCGCAATTGGGTTAACACCGTAACGGGAATTGCCGTGCCGTGCCGTGTGAAAACCAGTATATAGGTCAGTATTCAGCTCTCAAGAAAAGCAAAAACTCCATATAAAATGACGTACAAGAATTGGCTAAGAAATTTTCTTGTGTAACATTTTCTTGAGGTAGTACGCAGTCCTTAAGGCCCGTTTACATACAACTTTGGCGTTGCGTTGGCGTTGGCGTTGGTTTGACAGAACGCACGTTAAAAGTATGCTTGCTACAATGAACGCTTGGCGGCGAATCCTTGGGCCACTAAATTAACATATTAACGACAGATAAATTAATATTTCATATCAATAATTGCATTAAAAACGATATTTCTTGCCCGCACTTGATTAAAAAGGAAAAATATTTCACATAATTTTATTTATTCGCAACAGCTGACGAGCGACGCACGCGAAAAGTTGAGAGTTGGCCATCTTTTTGCTTTGTGTTGGCGTGAGCGTTGTCGAATTTTGGCTATGTGGACGGCTGCATTTGAATTCATGTATTCATAGTCAGCTGTTGAAGCGACGCCAACGCCAACGCAACGCCAAAGTTCTATGTAAACGGGCCTTTAAGAAATTTATTACGCTTCCTACTACGGGTTTCTAATGGTTTTTGTAAAAAAAGAGCACAAGGCAACCCATGCTTGCAACAAAAATGTATGCCCGTTCCATTAGGTTCTTTCCCTAACAATCCGGACCGAGAAACAAGCGAAAAGTTTGCTCTCAAAAATGGAACACAATCCAGAAATACGGGAACGCAAAACCACATTTTGTGCCCAGAATTTGAAAAACAGCTTATTCACGTTGTTTTTGTTTTGGTCACTTAAATGCAAACTCTTGGAAATTGAATTTTGGTTTCACAAATTTGATTTAAGACTGTGTTGTTGAGTTGACCTAAATTTTAGTACCTAAACTAATATTCCACTGGAAATTTCCAGCACTGCTACAATTTAAGAAAATAGGAGTGTTCGCTATGCAAAAAATGTGTACAAGTTGGTACCAATTGTTACCAAATCATGTTCGTTTAGCCAAAAACCCAGTACAACTTGCAAGGAGAGAGCACAATTTTGACATTTCATTTGGAGGGGTAGTTGCAAATTCGTGCTGGGAAAATTTTTGCCAGTAAGAATTTGCAAGCAGGATTGTGGCACACGGTTGCATTTATATCCACATTAATTTGAATCAACCGAGTTCTTAAATTTAAATATGAACAATCTTGTTGCGATTTACTAATGAAAGAAGTATGCAAATATTCGTTTATTCAATTAATTTAATTAATTCCAAACATTTGAAAGATACTCGGCTGAAAAAAGCTGTATTCGTAATCGGAACGCACTCGACACCACTGTCGATA
>NW_023474843.1:0-3370 GCF_013731165.1 Rhagoletis pomonella
TGTGGTGTATTTGGCCGACTGCACCCCAATATTTCTGGCAGAAATTAGTTCACAGAGAAAATGCGCCTTCTCAGTTATATACGTTCTCTGCTTCTGCTGTTACTTGGGAGCAATAGTTCTAATTTGGATTGGATCTGCCGACCAAACATATTCATCGCGGGTGATTTCCCTGTTGCAGGGTGAATTGATCGACGATAAGCCATTAGAATGTTTGCCAGCTCGCGATTCATACTATTCGAAGTGCAATTAGCTGAACGTAGTTTGGTCTTTACTGTTTGCACAAACCTTTCCGCTTGGCCATTAGTCGCGGGGTGGTACGGTGCGCCTTGTTTATGTGTGATGCCGTTGTTTTTCAAGAAACTTTGGAACGCCTTTGAATTAAACTGCGTTCCGTGGTCGCTCACGAAAACGTTGGGCAACCCGAAAGTAGCAAAAATATCTTCGCACCGTTGTATTGTAGTTTCAGTATTCATATTCGGGACAATATGTACTTCGGGCCACTTGCTAAACGCATCTACAAGTACGAATAAGTACCTTCCAAATATTGGGCCTGCATAGTCCGCATGGACTCTTTCGAACACCTTTGTAGGTGTTGCCCAACAATGCACTGGTGTATTCTTTTTCGGTTCTGCTCTTACCAACTGGCATGCGTTGCAATTCGATACCAAGTTTTCGATATCTCTATCCATGCTGTGCCACCAACAATATGCTCGACCGAAATGAGCTGTATGTAGTTCCTGTAGTACTCGCTTGCGTAAGGGTTTTGGTATGTAGACCCTGATACCACGCAAAAGACAGCCTTTCTGTAGCGTAAATTCCATCTGTTCTACTCCAAATCGGTCCTTTGCATCGCATTCGCGACCATATTTAAGACGTTCGACCAGTTTGTGTACTTCCCGATCTGCTTTTGTTTTTGTACTTAGCTCCTCTACGGTCACTGGCATATTTTGTATCGCTTCGTACTCAATAATATCCACCTCTTCAATACAATAGTATTTTTCCGGACAAGGTAACCTCGACATTGCATCGGCGTTGGTGTTCTCCGCTCCCTTTTTTGTTTTTATTACGTAGGTAAAAGATTGTAGAAATATCGCGTAATGTTGCATCCTGGTTGCGGAACATGTTGGTAACCCTTTTTGCGGCGAAAATATCTGTGCGACTGCTTTGTTATCTGTAATTAAAGTGAATTTCCTGCCGAATAAGTATTGGTAAAATTTCTTCACCCCAAAAATAATTGCATAAGCTTCTCTATCAACGTGACTGTAAGCTTGTTGCGTTCTGTTCAACGTTTGGGAGGCAAACTGTATCGGCCTTTCCGTGCCATCCGCAAATGTATGGCTCAAGCGGACTTCGTCTTTGTTGGTTGGCGTTTTCATGTTTTGAATAGTCTCCACTTTTTGTTTCATTTTGTGGATGCCTTGTTTATCTATGAGATAACCGCAGTACTCAATACGATCTGCTAAAAATTGTGACTTACCAAGGTTGACCCTCATATTGTGATTATCTAGACGGCGTAAGATTTCTTCCAATCGTTCAAGGTGTGTTGCATCGTCGGGTGCAGTAAGTTTGATGTCATCGAGGAACACAGTAACTCCCGGAAGGTCTCCCACCAACTTCTCCATGAACCTTTGCCAAACCGCTGGAGCGCAAGCAATGCCGAACATCATCCTTGTAGGTTGGTATAAGCCCCGGTGGGTGCTCAATGTTAGCAGGTGCTGATCGTCCGGATGAATTTGCAATTGTAAATACGCCTTTGACAGGTCAATCTTTGTAAACTTTGTACCTCCTGCCGTATTCCTGAAGAGTTCGTCTATTGTCGGTAGTGGGTGTTCATCTATGCGTAGTGCAGGATTCAACGTAAGCTTGTAGTCGCCACAGATTCGCACTTTGCCTTCCACTTTTTCCACGACTATGGTGAAGCCCATTCGCTCTTATCCGTTATTTCCAACAATCCTTCACTCACCTGCTTGTCAAGTTCTGCCTCTACAGCCTCCCAAAGTGGGAATGGTACTCGCCTTGATTTAATAAAACATGGTTTGCTGTTTGGTTTTAAGTGTAACCTTACTTGATGCCCAGCAATAGTTCCGATTGTATCCGAAAACAAGTTTGGAAATTTCTTTATTATGCTTTTCACCTGATCTTGCGGTTTATTTTGTGAAATACTCTTTACTACACCATCTGCGTCGAGTTGGTCGTGGAAAATTCTTGACCAATTTAACTTTACAGCTCTAAGCCACTCCCTGCCTAGCAATGGTTTACGATCCGACCGCACTATGTATAGTTTTGCTTTTGTATTTCCTTCGTCGCAACGTACCTGGATGTCAATGTATCCCAAACATTCCAACCTTGTGTTGCAATAGCTATAGAAGCTTGTATCACTCTCCTTCACTTTAGCTTTCGAAAAATATTTCTTTGCGTCAGCCAGACTGATTATGCTTACAGGCGAGCCTGTATCAATTTCAAAAGAAATTAGTTCACCCTCCACATCTAAAGAACAAAGTATTTTACGTCTTGGCTCAGCTTTGTTGTTTAAGCAACTTATTTGGAATAAGTCTTCTACCTTACAGTCAGTATTTTGCCGTAACGTTTCCTTTTCATCAGAAATTTGGTTAATTTGCCTCTTTTTCTGCAAACACATCTTCTTCAAGTGCCCCTTCTTTTTGCAATAGTGACACATTGTTTCTTTATATGTGCATGCGTTTGCCAAATGTGCAGAGCTGCCACATCTGAAGCATTTGACACTTTTGCCCTGTTTATCATTGTCTTTGCTTTGTCTCTTGTCCTGTGTCAGTTTGTGTTTACCTTGTATTCGTATTTTGTCTACGCTTGTTTCATTTGTCTTTGCGCAGCTCCGGATTTCGATCCCGCCTTTTTCTGCTGCTTCGTAGGCTTTTGCAATGTTAACGGCTTCATCCAGTGTGAGCTCTCTCTTTTCCAGTAACCTTCCTTGGACCTTGGAGCTTGCTAATCCAAAAACAAATTGGTTGCGGAGTGCCGTATTTAAGTACGTTCCGAATTTACATGTGACCGCTAACCTTTGTAGCGCCATTAAAAAATCCGTGCATGATTCCTCGCCTTCCTGTTTCCGTAAGTGGAATCTGTAACTCTCCAAAATTTCGTTGGGTTTTGGGTTATAATGCTCCTCCAATGTGTTAACGATTTCCGTATACGTAATGTCTTCTGGTGTACGTGGTAGGATTTTATCGCAGAGGACATCATATGTTGCCGCACCTATGTAATGAAGTAAGAATTGACGCTTTTTTTTTCCTGATCGCTGTTGAATATCACCAGAGCTGTTTCAAACCGTTTCACCAGAGAACGTTTATAACTGAGAAGGCGCATTTTCTCTGTGAACTAATTTCTGCCAGAA
>NW_023474844.1:0-523 GCF_013731165.1 Rhagoletis pomonella
TTCATTGTACTTTGCTCAGTTAATTTCATGTGACACTAGCGAATACCTGGCGTGCTTCGCTGCGCCTTAAAAGTAATTTTGTTTTGTTACTCCCTCTCACAACATTTGAAAATATTAGTTAATATTGCTGTACATATTTGTATAGTAGGGACATTTTTTCTAATTATATAAATATACGTTATTTGAATATTGAATCAATACACGTCTGAGGAAAGGGTGCGATAGTAGACTCCAGTTATAAGATTATAAATTAAATTTCCAAGAGAAAGTCGGTTCTTTACATATTTTCTAATTACCTTCGAAAATATATTAACTCAAAAAAAAAAATAAACAATGCTTCATAGATCGATTTTTTTTAATTCTAACTTCATAAAGTTCTTTACAAATATTTTGTAAATGAGGCCATAAGAGCTTAGGGGGAGAGTTACAACACAAAAATACATTTAAGGCGCAGCGAAGCACGCCGGGTAATTGCTAGTTTGGTATAAGAACGTATCCGTTCCACACAACCACAGGTACATAG
>NW_023474844.1:623-3370 GCF_013731165.1 Rhagoletis pomonella
AGGGCGATGACCGGTTCCACCTATGTAAGCAGAAGCAATTTGGTATAAGAACGTATCCGTTCCACACAACCACAGGTACATAGCGAGAGCCAAGCTCACAGAGGGAACTACAGAGCGACAACTTCCACTCCACCATCGCATGTGAATTGGTAGAGAGACTTCTATCCAAAACATACGGAGAGTGTCTATGTGAAACATCGGGTCCACCACAGGAAAAGTTTAACAGCGATACTGCTGTTAACCACAGCCCAACGTCGACGCTGTGAACAGCAGCCCAACGCCGACGCTGCAAGCAGAAGCCCAACGTCGACACTAGCATCGCAGCAGCGCAGCCGAGCGGAGCAGCAAATATAATTATATGCATGTTTTTTTTGTGTATAGAAGTTCAGGGCACTAGAGTTATTTTATTATATTCCATTTTTATTTTTTTTGTTGATAAGTAAAGTTAGCGGATCGTTTGAAGTAGATATGGACCTAGGCATTTTCGTGAATTAAGATTTATATATTTTTTTTTGGTTACTTACATATACCCGCTTCGCGCACACGTGGCGTGCGGTAATAGCATCATTTATATGTTTTATCATTTCTGCTTTTTTTTGTAGTTTTTTTGATTGGTTTTCTCGCATGTTGACGTTTTGCCATGTACATGCGGTTTAAATTCGGGTCAATTCACAAGTTGAAACACTAATTAAGTTATTAACCACCGCGGGATTTTCTTTTAAGGCAAACTTTTTTTTTTATTCTTTTATTTTAATTTCTGTTTCTTTTTTTTCCTTTTCACTTTTTCACTTTTTGATTAATTTTATTTAATTCTATTGGGGCGACAACGTGACCCACTCGTCGCCCGCAATCGCGAGTGAGTGACCGTGGTATCAATCATGAAGATCCACTAAACCACGAAAAGATAGGCAGTATAGTGAATGTAGGTATATAGGTATGCTCATGTACATATGTTAATTTACTTCCCACAGGTTCTCAACAGCTGCTGGTACCATCAGGCTGGAGTGACCAGGTGAGTGTTTTATTTGGATTTTCATAATTACATACATAGTTTGTTTTGCATCGTCGTTTCCTTTTTTTTAACGCGTTTATGTGCATGTACATACATATATACGTATATACATAAGTGAATAAATAGATGCGTAAATGCGAAACGGAGTCTGACTTAGAGTCGTGAATATTAAATATTAATGAATTTGCGTCCAATCCATTTACACATGTAGTAATGGTTCGGTTTGATCATAACTCAAATTCTTTGTTTTCACATTTCGGTTGTTTTATTCCTTTGGAATAGTTTTTTGGATTGAATTTGGAAGCGTATTAAATTTGGAATTTGAATTAGGCCACGGTTAATAGTTTTTGAGTTATTCTTACCTTAATTTTTTTGTGGATTTTTTTACATATAATTCTAGATGAGTCTAAGTATAGTTAAGAATTAAGAATTGTGTATAAACTTAGATAAGGGAAATAAATAAATGTGTATACATGACATGAATATGATAGGTTGAGCAGATATTGTTAAAGGTATGGAGGGTTAAATTTTTATTCTTTGGTGTGTGGGTGTTGCACTTGTGCAGCAGAGGGGACATGGGGGTAATGGCGGGGTGACGGGACTAGACCCGACACAACTGACTGTTGACAGACGTACTTAAGTCAGGCTTAGGGGGCATTACTACGTGTGAGGAGTCAGAGTGATGCCCAAGGATTCGCGAAAGTTGTACGCCGAAGTGGGTGGGAGACTCCACTTGACTGGACTGGTTTTTCTTCATCTTCTCTTCTCTCTTTAGTTTCTGTTTTCTTTCACACCTAATCAGGCATGACTTAAATATTTTGTTAGTGTAGCTGGTAGTTAGGCAAGTGCACATGACCCCCCCACCGACGAGCTAGGCCAGGGCACGCTAGCATGCCAGCACGCCACTTCGCCCAACATCGAACATACGGTTACATAACAACTATCCTTGCCAGGCTCTTAGCTGCGGGTCTCAAGGTTAACCTTGGGAAAACGCAGTTCCTGAAGACAAGCGTAGAATTCCTTGGCTATATTCTGAGCTCTGAGGGAATACTGCCTGACCCAAAGAAGGTAAATTCCATCAAAAATATGCTGCCTCCGTCTAATTTAAAAGAGCTTCCTAGGGTTAACATCGTATTATCGTAAATTCATTCGGGGTTACGCAAGAATTGGAAAACCGCTCACCAACCTTACCCGAGGAGAACACGCACGGGTAAGGGCAACACAATCGAGAAAAGTGCCCATTAATTTGAACAAAGAAGCGCAGGAGGCGTTCACGAATCTCAAGGAGATACTGACGACCTCCGAGGTCTTGACCTTCCCTAACTTTGATAGATCCTTCAACCTTACGACCGATGCCTCCGATTTTGCTATCGGAGCGGTGCTATCACAAGACTACGATGGCAAAGACAAGCCCATAGCATTCATATCGCGAAGAATACCAGAATAGCAGTACAGAAGAGGCGTACGCAACAAACGAAAAGGAAATGCTTGCTATCTTATGGGCTCTGGATAACCTCCGGAACTACCTGTATGGAGCGAAAAAAATACGAATATTTACAGATCATCAACCCCTAACTTTCTCTTTAAGTAACCGAAATTACAACGCCAAGCTAAAACGTTGGAAGGCCAGGATCGAGGAATACAATTACGAAATAATTTATAAGCCAGGCAAATCTAGCGACGTGGCTGACGCACTGTCCCGACTCAAAACTCACGCAAATCCCCTTACAACGTC
>NW_023474845.1:0-3370 GCF_013731165.1 Rhagoletis pomonella
ATTCATCGGATTCGCTTGAAAATCGTTACTCAGGGGTTTTGGGAGTCGCCGATTACGAATTTGATGTCAGTTTTCGAAAATTCAAAATGGCGGATCCAATATGGCGGACACTTTTTGTAAAATTCGTCGGATTCGCTTGAAAATCGTTACTCAGGGGTTTTAGGGGTCGCTGAATCCCAATTTGATGTCAGTTTTCAAAAATTCAAAAGAAGGGACACAATTATTTTAACGGTTTGGATCAAACCCACTCCTGATGGAGGTATGCTTTACTCTATCCCGTGTAGAAGTTTCCATATTATGACTAAAATATGTCAATTTCTACGTAGGACATTTCAGCGAAGAACAGGGTGAACGATTCCACCAAGACATTAAAATTGTTGAAACTCGCTATCAGGGAGCGTGAGATGTCAATATGTTGGCAGACTTTTGCTGGATGCTCAAAAGATAATCACTTGAACAGAACAACAAGCGTAAAAGAAATCCTCTCCACAGAACGTTTGAAGAGAAAAGAACACGATATAGTTCAAAAAAAGAAAACCATTAAAATATTATCCGCTTTTGGAGCAGCATTCTTATTATTTATCAATCAGCCCTTTTTAGGGCTATACATGATGTACAAAATCCGATCGAGCAACCTCCCCGCGGTGTACATCGGGTAATGCCAATGCCGACGGTACAAGGATTTAGATGATTGGTCTTAATTAAATGAATGTAATAATAAAGTCATTGTTTGAGGTTAGAAAAAATGTCTGATTTTAATAGAGTTAAATAGATCTCGAATTCGGGTTCAGCGAACCCTAAAACCCCTGAGTAACGATTTTCAAGCGAATCCGACGAATTTTACAAAAAGTGTCCGCCATATTGGATCCGCCATTTTGAATTTTGAAAAAATAATATCATATTCGTAATTAGCGACCCCGAAAACCCCCGAGTAACGAGTTTCAAGCGAATCCGATGAATTTTTCCAAAAGGTGTCCGCCATATTGGTTTTCTGGGGTTATATCAAAACCCTGAACTTGTGGGGTTAAATGGACCTCGGATTCGGATTCAGCGACCCCAAAAACATAAAGTACACATGGTGAGACCTTTGGGTCAGAACACAAATTTTTTTTTTGTGTGGCTGTGTAATTTTACTGTAAACTTTCTGTTGATAATGAGTGCAAATAGTGCGAAATTTCATGTTTCTAACTGCATATATGGAGAATTCGTATCGTTAGCTAACGATTCCGACAAGTCTCGTTAACTGCAATTATCAAGCAAACTTTTAGCGAATATTGTCGAAAGCTTTGACAGTTGTCTAACGAAATTTGTCGATAGCCTAGCTACGAATATTTTGTCGTTGAAAAGCCTAACGATAAAATTGGTTTATGTTTTTACTGAGAAAAATTAGGCAAAATTCATCCGTAAGCAAACTATTATAATAAAAAATAACTAATAAATAAACATTTATCACATATAGATGTGCTTATTATTATTATTCTTTTTATTTATTACACTGTGCAAGTTGAAAACTTAGGCAAAGGTTTTGATAGTTGATATCTCTTAATTGGGGCATTCTAAATTCAATGGCTCCACCCGTTTTGTCAGATTGGCTCCAGTGTTTGAGATAACGACACTTGAACATTTGCTTCAAATTTAAATTGTTTGTAAATAACACAGTTTTTGTTGTTTTAATATAATTTTTAACATGACTGATTTTTATAGTGAAAAAAATAACCACGTGAAAAAGTTTAGTAAAATGATTTTAACGAACTTTGTCGGAGTTATTAAAAAAAAAACTTTAAAATTTAAGCAAATTTTTAAGTACTGTTACGTCGAAAACTAGAGCCACAGCTGAATTTTTAGACGTGGAAAGCATAACGTCAAAATGATGTGTTTGTTGTAATTCATACTGTGCGTATAATTTGTTAGTGTAATTTTTTACTTATATACGGCTAACACCACCTTATTAAATTCGCCTTGCACAAGGCCCTTATTGCAAAATAAAAGTCCGGCATCCTATGGTACTGCTCCGTAGTAGCTTTTGCGCTTCAGGTTTTTTTTTTTTATATTGTATTCACAAACAACAATCTCGACAACGATAATACGCGCAATAATAAAATGTTTCTTTTAAATATTGAATGTCAAACGTCAATATTGCCATATTTGTCCTTGTAATTAACGACAATCCTCGTAAACTTCTTTATCGACATGTCTAACGAATTCTGTCGTTAAGTGTGTTTTTGAGAATAGCCTATTCGGTACTGCAAGCTACAAACGTCGTTCATTATTAATAACGAATATCGGTCGTTAGGAAAAATGGGAATCGCACTACTGATCTTTGTTATTTTCACTGTAAGTTTTCTGTTGCTAATGGGTGAAAGTATTGCAAAATTTCATGTTCCTAGCTGCATAAATGGAGAGGTTATAACGAAAAATCTCATATCTGAACAATCATTTGTATGGGGCTATATGTTATAGTGTTCCGATTCTTCTGGTTCCGAATGATTAATACATTATAAAAATACACCCACTTACCGAATTTCATCCGGATATCTCGAAAACTGAGAGACTAGATTGCATACAAACACACGGACAGAGAGACGGACGGGCATGGCTAAATGGACTCAACTCGACGTTCTGATCATTTAAGTAAACATTTTAATGGGTCTATCTCTTTTTAGTGACAACAGCGCAAAATTTCATGTTCCTAGCTACTTAAATGGAGGAGTTGTTAGGGTTCGAACGATACTATCGATATTGAGGAAGCATCGATACTATGGGTATAAAAATCAGTACTTTAATAATTTGGTGATTTGATACTTTGCAAAGTACTCGTAGTATCGAATACCTTTTAAAAAACATACTTTTAAAATTGTTTCTTCCACTGGCAACCCAACATTCTTTGCTTATATGGATTACTATCATTCAATATGGTGCATCACTTAAGATAAACTGAAATTTCGTGTAGTCTGTTGCATAACATAAACCAAATAAGTTAAAGTTTAATGGCCTTAATCATAAAAAATAAAGGAGGTTTATAGAGCTTAATAAAATGACATTTTCGTACATTTTTCAGTTTATAAACGTTTTTTATTTTTTATGAATAACGCCATAAAACTTAACGCAAAGTTCACGAAAATGCAGAATTTTTAGAAACTTTTTGGGTATGCAGTTTTGTAACCTATACAACTTAACGTGTAGCCTATTACCGTTGACGTTTAATTCTAACTTGCACATTATTATACTAAAATTGAATAGGCTACCAAAATGCATACTCAAAAAGTTTACAAAAATTCTTAATAAAATTTGAAATTTGGAAAGTATATATATATATCTATATATATATATATATATATATATATATATATATATATATATATATATATAT
>NW_023474846.1:0-3370 GCF_013731165.1 Rhagoletis pomonella
CACAACTTTTTGGAGGGTGAAACTTTACATTTTTTCAAAATTAAAAATAAGGGACGCCCTAATGTATATATCTGAAAATTGCCTTCATATGTATAGGAGGTGCGGGTGGCTATAATCTTAAGGCGCACGCCACAAAATAGAGCAGAATCTCGGCCAAACAATTAGCAAAAATATGAAGGATGTCTGGAATATTTCAAAAGAGATGGATTAGTACAAATTTTCTTTTGTTTGTAAAAAATATCGATATTCACACATACACTGACAGAAAAAAATAAACCATATCGTCTTTGTTTATTTTTCAATCAAAAACTAAGAAAGTATATGCCGCGTCTAATGGCGTTCGAACACAGACCCTCCTGAAGGCTAACAAATAATAGCAACATCTCTGCGCATTGAGATACAGCCACAAGATGTAAGTCGTTTTTTCAAATGTTCACTTTGAATCAAGGCCAACTCACGTGATTGGTGCATTTGAACGGATTTTTACATCTTGATAGTTACAGAGTGGTGCTGTTTAGAAATTTTTTTATTGAGCTGAACTTGTTATCGATAAAAATGTTCACTCTGTGATCGATCAAACAAACTTTTCATAGTTACAGAGTGGCGTTGTGTGCAAAATTTTTTTATTGAGCTGAACTCAGTCTTGATAAAAATTTCTGGGCAACATCAATCGCTGAAAGCTTTGGGAGGATCGTCCTTATACGTTCGAAACAAGAACATATAAATATAGTCCAAAACGCGGACTGTTACATTACATTTTGGCTCAAACTGTTTTTTAAATACCGCTGAAACTCGCGAGAATACAATTTTCGGATAGTTTTTCTTCTTGCATCTGGAATAGAGTGGTCCAAAATAAAAAAGTTGGAATTTTAATGCCGCCACCCCCTAGGGTTGTTCTGAACCGAAAATAAATCTACCCCTATTTTTTATTTTGAAATCAAAAAATATTTAGGGAGTGCTCACAGCGGTCAAAATTTTCCATGTATTTTATATGGGGAAAAAACAAATTTTCGTAAAAATGGCATAAAACTCTTGAAAATCAATATTTTTCAATCGTAAAACTGTGATTCTCTTCAGGAGACTTCAAATATTGATATCCAATTGTTTATTTAAATTAAAGATTTTTTATTGGTCCCCCATTGCATTTTCAAGGACCCTTAAAACCATGAAAAAATTGTTAAAGGAACAATTGGGTATTATTACCGGGAATCTTCTGAAGATAAGCAAAGTTTTCCGATCGAAAAATATTGATTTTCAAGAATTCTACACTATTTCTACGAAAAGTTGTTTTTTCCCCATATAAAATACATTGAAAACTTTGAGCGCTTTGAGCACACCCTAATTTATTTTTTTTTTCAAAATAAAAAAATAGGGGTATAATTTTTTTTTGGTATAGAACAATCCTAGGGGCTGGCGGCATTAAAAATGCGACCTTATTTTTTTACATACATTTTTGGACCACTTTAATCTGGAAGCATAAGAATTTTAGCAAGTTATTATAAACAATTTATGAGATTAAAAACGAAAAACGTGGAGCGCATGCATTACAAAGCGTTAGATTTAATTGATCATAGTCAAACTACATAACATAGACCTAAAATTTCTACACAGATTTCTACATACATATATTACTTTTCATATCAATTCAAGTCTATTACATGCGCCCCACGCTTTTCATTTTCAATCTCATAAATTGTTTATAATGACTGTTGCTAAAATTTCTAAATCAAAAGTTATCAAAACAAATTCTATGGGACTGAGAAATATTATCTTCTAATTTTTAATCCATTCATAAAAGCGTGGTTTATTAAAAGGTTTTTTTTATTTTTTTTTATTTTCTACTTGTTAGTCTTGTCTGTATAAAATTTTGCAATAGATATTAAAATAATTAAACTTGCAGTGAAAAGAGAACAGAAAACTATGCAAGCAAAATGTGGTTTGCTCACGTTTAGTATATACAGTACAACCCGCTTAAGTACCTCACGAAAAATGTCAGCTTTTTGAGGTACTTAGGCAGGTTGGGTACTTAAAAGAACCCGCTTAAGTACCTCGATGCGGGTACTTAAGCGAACATAGTTATTGATGTAGTTACATCTTTTTGTTAACTTACAAAGATATGTAAATCCTTGAATAAAACATGAACATTTAATGAAGTAGTAGTGTAGTTTAAAAGCAAGACCATAGCATTATTTAAGATTTTTCAATTAAAATACAGTTCACTCCCTAATAAATACCATACAAACCTAAGCTTAAAATTTTATAGAACACTTAAAGAAAAAAATTCACAAAAATTTAAAATGTTGTGTTTTTGAGTATACAGTCCTATAGCCCATTCAATTTTAGTGTAATAATGTACAAGTTTCAAGTGGCTAAAAATTACCGTTGATTTTTTATTCAACAATTTTTATTGAGCTCGAGGCCGTTTTTATATGAAAAACTATTGTGGACACAATAATGTGGCAACAATAATTTTTATTTTTTGAAAAAATGGTTGAAATGATAGCTATTTCGGTTGATTTTTTATAATTTTTTTGCCGAAGATGTGTAACGCTGCCACTGAATTTCAAAATATGTAAATATTTTAAGGAATTTTAAAAGAGCACTTAAAAGGGGAAAATTATAGGTAAAATGGTAAATGGGGTACGAAAAATTTAGGTACTTAGGCGGGTTGGGTAAATAAGCGGGGAGGTACTTAAGAGAGGGATTTTCTTCAGATTACATTCAAAAATTCACATTGCCCAAAAATGTTGGTTACCTAATTGGCTGTTTCTGCTTATGCGTAAAAGCACATTTAGCGCATTTAGCTACTCTAAGGCACTCCGCACATTAAGCGCCTAGTCATAGTAGTGCAATCGTTCCGGCATACTAAAGTACGAAGCTTTTATGCGGAACACATGTATTTCAATGAAGCTCTGTATATTACGATTCATAACCACGTTTTCGCCTAATCATAAAAGCTTCATCAATCGAAGCGCCCAACATTGTAAGGCGCTTGCCGTTTTGAACTCGTCATTTGTTTACCTTTTTTGTGTTGGAAATAAAAATTATTTATCATTTCAATAGTAAATAATCGAAAATAAATGATTTTGTGCTAAAACTCGTGCCAATTACATTAAACCATAAGCGTTTATGCAATATTTTATTGCAGAAATATTCGCTAAAGTGTATCACTAAGAAAAAACGGTCAGAAAATGTGTAATGTATGTGCCACGAGGGCTTATGCAAGTCGTGCAAGTGTGCAGAAGTGGAGTCGTCATGCATTCGTTTCGGCAAGACGAAACAATTACTCTGCTATGATTAGGCGCGTAATGTGCGGAGTGCCTAAATGTACATTTATTCATACAAAATTCGTCACCTAAATGCAACTAAA
>NW_023474847.1:0-3370 GCF_013731165.1 Rhagoletis pomonella
TAGACCGCACCACCCGACAAGCAAAATGAAAAAGTTCGCCGTACACCACTGATTCTGAAGTATTTTTGCAAAAGACTTCGATTTTTTGGACATTGGGGTCACCTTCTTACATTTTGCGGTGACACTTACATTCGACAATAAAGAATTTTTTTTAATAGTTCTACTGGTTTAATTTAAATACTTTATTAGCAAAAAGTTTAATAATTTTTGGAAAAATTTAATTTACTCACATTAGGGTGGTGCGTTAGTGTGGTAGGAACTGAGATTTGGCGTGTAATACTGGAACGAGGAAATTGAGCTGAATGAATTTTTGTTCATGAACATTGATATATCATACTTTAAGATGCGACGGCAAATGCCGAAGATATGACAAAAAATAAAATAAAAAGCTTTTTAAGATAGCACGCTTTTATAAATGGACTAAAAAGTAGAAAATAATATTTCGCAGTCCCAGGGGTGCACGGCTTTCTTTCTTTCAGGTACGGTCTAATGTGCATACATATGTATAAGAAAATTGTTGTTAAATTTGTCAAACCTTATACATATGTATGTATGTATGTATGTATCTTTAATAACCATTGCCAAAACTATTATTTGTGTATGATGTCCTATTTTGCCTTTCTTTAGACTCTTTGTTCAATAAGTTCACATTTACATATGTACGTACATGTAGATGTGTGTGTATGTATGTATGTATGTAGGTATATGTATACGGATATGTACGATATAATTATATGCCAGTATGTGCGTCAATGTCTGCTATAGAAAAATTTTCAAATGAGCCCATGAAATGCGCAGAGATCGCCTTATTGATTAACCAAACTAAGTCGCCGCTAAACAAATTATTTATTTATTTTTAGAACAAAGTGTGGAAAGCCATTCGTCTATACACACATATGTAGGTATATGCATGTACGTTAGGGTGATCCAAACAAACATTTTTTGTATTTTTTCCTTCGGAACTATGCTCAAAAGTTCTTTTTAGATGCCAAAATAAGTCTCAGAAATTTGAGCCCCTTATATTAATATTTAGAATATCCGCATCGCACTATTCCATTTCCCACAAGAATAACACAGGGAAAATTGTTTTTTTTTAATTCGGATTTTTATATTTAAAGAACGAAAAGTTGTACTGTAAAGGTAATGGAGTATTTTTGTAGAGAATTTAAAGCTCTACAAAAAAGGTTTTTCGAGGTCACCATTCTTTCATCTTTGACCTCGAATAACTTTTGACCGAGTTGACTTATCGAAAGATGACTTCAAACCTTTTTTGTAGAGCGTTCAATTCTCTACAAAAATACTCCAAGACCTTTACTGTACACCATAATCGTTCGTTAAATATAAAAATCAGAAAAAAAAAAAACGGTTTTTCCTGTGTTATTCTTATGGGAAAACGAAAAGTGCGATGCGGACATTCTTAGTACTAAAATAAAGGGCACATATTTTCTGAGACTTATTTTGACGTCTAAACAAAACTTTTGAGCATGGTTCCGAGGTGAAAAAAATTTCTGAATCACCCTAATTTAAATATATTTTTCGCACCTGACAAAAAAATTACATAAAGTTCATTATACTACAAAAAGCTCAAAATGCTTTATGTTCTAGCTTTTCAGCGCACACCTGCGAAGAAAATGTTTAAAGTGTAGATATGAAAGAACTTAAAATTGAATTTGGCTCCGCATATTTATGTATGTATATGCACCTATTTGCTTTGCGCCAACCTATCAAAAACCCGTTAACGTGAAAATTGCCAAAAAACGCGTGCTGCGCATATTTTTTGACGAAATAATCACACAACAGTCGGGTGGGGTAGAACGATCTTCCACATGGTTCTCTAACAAAGCAACTAAAACAAACAAAAAAACTCGAACTTATAATGGGAAATTGTGAAAAAGCTTAAGAAAATATTAAAAAAAAAGGAAATGAATCAGAAATGCCAAACAAAACACCTTTGGTCGAAAGCGCACGGAGATGCGAGGTAAACAAATAAAAAACAAAACACACACACACAAAATTTGGTTTGAACGCCAGAGACCGGCAAAAATTTTCACCTTTTGGCAGCGTGTTTGAAGTGGTTTTGTGAGTTTTTTGACACCGACTTTTGACGCTCCGTAAGCGCATTGCGCCCTAGCTGAATCGGACGCCAACGAACGCTGCGAAACATCTGCGTCTCATCTCACCAGCCCATCATTGCTCGTATGGATTCTGCGCACTACTCCTTTGAGATTTCTGCTCAGAGCAGACGCTGACATGGCACGTACCATGGCAGGGAGTGACTGACAGACAGCTAAGAGGCGATCACCCCACAGTCAGCACGAGCACACGGCCATATGACAACAGGAAACTGGAAAGGGGAAGGAAGCAGCTGTGTCTATTATACACAATAACGCCTATGCCATTACAAACGGCACATTGTGGGCTGGGTTGGACTCGGCTAGTGATATGAGTGCCATGCTTAGTGGTGAAATTGCAAGTTTTCTAAAAGATCACCCCAGAGATGTATGTACATACATACAAACACTTTGTGTTTTCCAAGATGTTTCTTTGTTTTGCTTTGACTTCTTTGAAATTGTCCTCGCTTATACCACCTTTTCTTCAGCCTTACCTTATTCCTGTTAGTGCAAACACACCCAAAGTGCATACATATATATGTATGTATATCGTAGACTCTTCAATGTGTTTTCAAAAATTCGTTGCTCTCGAGAAATATCGACTCGGATTTATTTTTAACCATATCGCACTTGTTTGGCAGCACACGATCCTCTCAGCTGTCTCCCGCAGCAAGTTGAACGAGGGAGACCGTTTTGCGTATCCTCATAAGTGTACTGCGCAGCTGCTACCGTACCGTTGTTCGCTATGGTCGGTGGCATTGCCGTCATCTTCGCAGGCATCACCAACAAAGCCAACATCACCACCACCACCGCCGAGAATTGCCACCAGCACGGCAACGACCACCGTCATACGTGGCATAGTTAAGCGTCAACACCAACGCCATCAACGCCAGTTTGCTCCCTGCTCAACCGATTATCGATCACCGTGCGCCGCCCAGCAGCCTGCGCCATAGCGTTGGCCGATGGCGTCGGAAACATTTTCGAGATGTAAAAATGTAAGTGGTATTTTGAAAATCATTTCAGTACTTTTCGAGATTTCCAAGTGATCAAACGTGTGCACAAAAACCCGAAGTCCTCTCAGCGAATAAGTCAAAGGAAAATAGACCGTATATTAAAAATTAGTTTTTTTTTGGTGCAGAATTAGTGAACATTGAAAATATTTTCCACAGAAGAAAAACTACAACAAATACAAGTGTATATTTGCATTGCAAATTTTTTTTCGGCAATGCGCGTGTGTGGTGATTTTAGATTTTCATAAT